>NC_052624.1:249362620-249663974 GCF_016161935.1 Mauremys reevesii
AAACACACCTCCCTCCCCGCAGGGAGTGACTGCAGACTACATCCCTGAAGCCCCTTCCTATTGCCAGCTTTATCCTAGCCAAGGCTGTTACTTTTCAGCCTGGCTCCATCATCATTCAGGGGATTACTTAGGCCCCCTAATTCCCCTCAGCTGTGTCCTATCTGATTAATTGACCCCTTCTCAGCCACATTAACCCCTTTCAGGCTGGTGTGGGGTGAACACCCCGTCATACCATTTCATTCTATCATTCACGTGTACAAGTATTAGTACATTTCACATGCAAGTAACTGTGCGAAGTTTCACATTGAAAAGAGACTTGTGTCCCCTTAGATAATTTGGCCCCTTTAAGTGTATAGTATCTGAAAGTATTAAACTTCTATTTCTTTGGTACCATGTAACTCAAAAACTGTCAGATTTTTTTTCCAGAGTTTATCAGAAAACATTTGCTCTCAAGCTGAGACCTCATATGCCAAGTTTCAGCTGGAGTGTGCTTGTAAAAAAACGTGTATGGTGGAACTGCCTGCACAATCTTAACTACACTGAGTGTCACAAATGTGATACTGTAATGAACTACAGATGGGTTTTTTTTTTCTGCCACCCTGTTAGAATAATAATCCTAGCTCAGAAAATGGTTGATTGATTGGCAAATACATTTGTTTGGTATTTATTGCCATTTTTAATTTCTGCAGTATTGCATGATGGGTTAGATCAGGGGTAGGCAACCTATGGCACAAGTGCCAAAGGCAGCATGCGAGCTGATTTTCAGTGGCACTCACAGTGCCTGGGTCCTGGTCACCGGTCCAGGGGGCTCAGCATTTTAATTTAATTTTAAATGAAGCTTCTTAAACATTTTAAAAACCTTATTTACTTTACATACAACAATAGTTTAGTTATATATTATAGACTTCTAGAAAGAGACCTTCTAAAAACGTTAAAATGAATTACTGGCACGCGAAACCTTAAATTAGAGTGAATAAATGAAGACTCGGCACACCACTCCTGAAAGGTTGCCAACCTCTGGGTTAGATGAATTAATTGAGGTTTTCTATTTAGAATAAATGGTATACTTCAGGTTACCTTTCCTTTTCTTTTATTTGTTTTTCTGTCCCCTATAGAAAAGGACAGTCTGAAATCCAGTCTGGTCTGTAAGAACTGTTTGCCCCTTAAAATTATTTTCTTATGCCTCGACTGCTCTGGTAATATATATTTTTATTGAGCACCTAAGAAAGTGTGTGAAATCTTCAGTATGTTTCCTGTTGCCTCTGGGGAACTATAATGTTTAAGAATAAAAGGAAATATAAGAGTTACAGCTGCATATTGTTCAAATTATTTTTAAGAGAAGGTTCATGAAGCATCTACTGGTAAAGTGATTTTAGGTTTGCATTTTTAAGTTCAGAACCCATTGGTATCCATAGTCACTATGCTACAAACATTCTACTGCTAGAGAAAGAAGGAAAATAGTTCTTGATGTACTGTTACCATAGGGGGAAGAGAGATTTCTTGCAATTCACTGAGGAATAGTACAGTAAGAAATTCCAAAATAACACTTCAGCAGATGATATGAGGTATTTACAGATACAGAAGCTACACTGTACTAGGCAACTTCCTTGCATTTATCAAAGTGTTGGCTGCTCCCATTTTAAGACAGATGAAAAATAATATATGGTTGTAAAAATTATCTCAATAAATAATGTAAAAACCCCACCATAGTACAGACTGGTTCATGTCAACTCTTGTTTCTACTGGTAGTACCACTATATTAGGAAAACTGATGTAATAATGAAGCTGTGAATATATTGCAGTTCACTCAAAATGACCCAGCATTCATTTTATCTAGGTCATTGGTTCCCAACCTTTTCCATATTGTGATCCTATGCTAACAATAGAAATAAGTTTTCTTATAAGTTTCCTCCCAGATAGCCATAAATAAAAGAAGATGGGTTGCAACACCTAGGATAAGAACCTGTCATGTAGATAATTAAGCACAGCTAATTGTCTTGTAAATTATGGATTTCTTTTGACAAATAATTAGCAGAATGTCATAAGAAAAGTAGGCCTACATAGTTCTGATAGAGAGAAGTACTATATTGAGGTGCTCAGATATTAGTTACAGCCATGATATACTAATCTAGATATAATCATGATGTAACAGTCTAGAAGTCAAGGGGTTGTATTTCCACATAGCCTTACCATATACTAGTTTATGGTTAATGTAAATAAAAATAATACATTTCCTTTCCTATAGTGAAATTAAATATGTATCCCATTCTTCTTCCTCTAGCTTTCTAGTTTTATCCTCTTATTTATTGTCTTGTCCCAGCTGGGAACCATTATATTTATCTTACAGGGTAATATATATATCCTGGGCTGGGTTTGTATTATCTGTTAACGATAATACAAACCCAGGATACCCAGCCCAGTATACTACAGACTCCATCCATTATTTTCTTCTAATTTTAACTCCTTGTTCTTCACAAGTTTTGGAGACCTCACTATTTCCACTAACACATTTCACATTATTAGTGTTACATCAACAAATCTCATCTTTAGGATTAAACACAATGTATGAGAGATTAACCCATTCTCTGCTTCAGTTCATGTTCCATTATATCAGCATTGATCTCACTGCTCATGCCCAACCTCTCGAGGCTTGTATTATCAAAACAGTATCCATTCCTTACTTGTATGCCTTCATTCAATCAGGATTCTCAGCACCATACTGAATCTCTGATTGGGTACTAGGTTTTTGTATTTCCTTACAATCTTTAAAATCTAGTGAAGTGGCTCCATCTTTCTGAGGAAGAATGCGTGGTTTTACTGACATTAGTATTGAGAATCATTTTGATTACCTTTTGTATGTGTGTTAGTGAGTGTACTACTCCTGGGGGAATTCTGCAACACTGCGTGTGCACAGAATTCATGTCCCCCGCAGATTTCTTTGCTTCCCCACAGAAAAATGACTTTCTGACAGGGAAGCAAAGGTAAGCTGCAAAAGCAGTCACACACCACTCCCTAGCTGCGAAGGTACATAGTTTCAGGCACCCGGAGCAGCTGGCAGAGAGGTAAATTACTGCAGGACTCAGGGATACCCTCTACCCTGAGCTGAGATCAGCTGCTAGTCCTGGCTTGGGTGGAGGCAGGAGGGAATGGGACTTCCTCTTCCCCTGCAAGAAGTGTCTGGGGCTGTGTCAGACCTACCCCCAGAAACCTCCCCCACCTGCGGGGAGCTCAGCATCCTCCCCTGCTTCCTGCCCCCATCACTCCTCAGCTGCAGAGGAAGGGGTCACTATATGGGGAGCTGCTCCCCTATCTGCCCAACTCCCATGCATCTGGGCCTTCCATACCCAGACACCCCCATCAAGCCTCACCCCATATACCCAGAACCCCCTATCCCTCCATATATGAATCCCACACCACTGAACCTCAGCCTCTGCATCTGGAGCCCCCTTACACCCAGACCCCCTGCCTCTGGACAGCCACCCCTGCACTGAGATCACCCTCCAGTGAGCTCCCTGCACTCAAACCCCAACCCTGATGAGCCCCACCCTCCTGCACCATCCAGACCCCCAAGCCACTGACCCCCAACTAGCTGCACCCAGATCCCCACTCCACCAAGCCCCAATCCCCCGGCACCCAGGCCCCCTGCTGAGACCTCCACATCCAGACTCTTCTGCTGAGCCCCAACCACTTTCACTTGGAAGCTGCTGCAGAGTCCCATTGCCCCTGCACCTGGACCTCCCCGCACCACCCAACGAGCCTCTGTGCATCCAAATCTCTCACACCTAGACTCCCCGCTGGGATGCTTGCACCCAGATTGTCCCACACCTAGATCCCCCCACACTGAACCCCTCCACTCTTGGATCCTACCTGGTTGAACCTGCCTGCCCAACACCTGGTGCACCTGGCGCAGGGCAGCAAGGCCCCAGGGTGTTTCTTGGGCAGGGCCAGACCTTGTGCTGTGTCAAGGTCGGGTTCAGGCTTTCCAGTGAGTCTGTGTTCCAGGGGTTGGGGAGTTTCCAGTGGCCTGTGCTCCCCACTGCTATGCTGGCACCTCTGCATTTATTTATTGACAAATGAAACTTGCAGAATTTTAAAATATTGTGCACAGAATTTTTTATATTTTGGCGCAGAATGCACTCAGGAGTAGTATGCAGTCTTTGACCATTTGGGAAGGTCAAGCATATTTTGCCTGCAGGAGTACAAGAAAACCTGAGAACCCATTATGGGCAAGCTGAATCCTACCCCCTCACCCCCATTATAGCTACCAGAACTTCCATTCAGGGAATCAGAATTTCTTCATTTGCTTTGTTTTAGATTAGAATATCATCTAGAACTAATAAAGTACTCTTTGGTTCAAGGTAGCTCAGATCCTTATTAGTCAGAGATTGATAGGGCTGGGATCGGGTTTCCATATTGCAGTTCCTGAGTAATAAGAAAAATGGGAACTCCAGTTTGTCATGCTCCTTCCATTTCCAGTCTTGGCCTCTTTAGTAAGGTAGTAGTATATGCTGCCTTCCTAAACTTCTTGCCCCCTAAGAATCCCCCAATAAACACTGTATAGTCTCTCTTCACTTGGGAAGACACCAGCATTCAGTCATTTGGCATAGCCCCTATCCCAGGAACCTCTCCCTTTACAAATGAGACTAGAAGCCCTCATGGACTAGAAGAGGGCCACGGTGTTTTGAGCCTCTTCTTTAAGAGGGTTTGAAAGGTCTTGAGCCTGGTTAAATAAATAAAAAATGAAAACACGATTCCTGACCCAATGAACACAATTTTTAATTTTTTTAAAAGTATGTACATTCTGTGCTTTGACCCAGAAAGAATTGAACAACTGGAAATTATCCTTGCCCTACAAGAGAAATTAACTAAAATGATCTCCCTTTTAAAACCGGTTTTGTAATTCTCTTCTTGCCTCAGAAATAAACAAACTGGAAGGTCTCCTTTTTGTCATACAAGGGAAAGCAGACCAAATTAGTCTTTTTAAACAATCTCAAAACTTAGGCACTGTCTGGCAGCTTGGCTGTTGATCCAGTCACAGCAGCACTAGTATCTTCCTTTTAACTTTTCCGAATTGAGTTTCGGACTCTAATGAGCCCCAGTTATTTCTGAACTCAGGCAGTGTTTGCCTCCCCATCCTTGTGCTGCCCAGCTGGCTAGGTACATGGCCATCCTGGACACATAAGCAGTTAATAGACTTCACACAAGGGCCTGTTCGAGCAATCTAAGACTCTTAGATCACTTGTTGAATCCTATGAGTCCAAGGATGAATGGGCATGCTCAGATAGAAGCTATTCAGATCTATTTATGAGATATTTTGGTAATGGATCCAAAGTTCAGAGGTTCGTTGTTTATGCAGAAAGTGCCCATAGGACCAGCATTGGCAGTAAAGAAGTCTATCATTTTATTTCTTTGATGGGACAAAGCCTGTTAAGAAATTCTCAAGATGGTTTATAGCTTTTGGTGGAAAGATAAAGGCCTGTCCATTTAAGTCCAGAGGTGATTTAAATGGATAGCCTGTCTGAATACTTAATTCTATATGTCCACAGAAATTCCTTCACCAGAAGTACTTAACACTCTTTCTACTGTGGAAAGGAGGGGTTACCAGTTTATGCAGCATCTACTTATCATATATCAGTTGTGCAGATCCTCAAAGCTCCTACCCAGGACTTGGTTAATATCTTTAGGTAATATTATTCTCTTGCTACTTAGTTCAGATTAGATTGGATTCTCCATTTAAGGAGAGCTGTGTTTCATTCATCTTTGAATTAGCTGTACTCTTGAGTCTTCTTTCAGAGAGTTGTCACTATATTTAGTCTCTCTCAATGGGTACCTACAGAGGCAGTGTCCTGAAGGATAAAATGAGGTCATTTACCAAAGTAACTTGCCCTACTATTCAAATACAAGTCTCATTCTTCCTTTTAGTACTACTGTGACATGATTGCTCACAGTTGGTGGTATAGTATTGTACATGTATAGTCAGGCCATGATACACTGAGTTAGCTATTATAGGGGAAGTGACAGTGACACCTATATTTAAGTTGCCTATCACTTTCCATTAAAAAAAGTTATTTTTAAGAGCTCTGAGATTTCAGTGGTTTTCAGCAAGACATTGAAATTCGGCATGGTAATCATCTCACGGATGTGCTTTTTGCTGACTCCCTGAAAATTCATTCAGATTTGGTCAAGTTATAAACTGATGAAAATCTGCTAAATATGAGGCTGCATGTCATGCTCCTTCATTTTTGCATCAAATGATAAATAATAGAAAGGTTATAGCTAAATAGGCTTATCTAAAACATGAATGTGGACATGAGAAAGGTTCATAATAGCTTATAAAGAAATGATCCTTATGTTAAGAGCTACAATTTAGGGGAGGGAGAGCTGTTCTGCTCAGCAGGGTAATAATAGCCATCTGTTACCGTGTTTTCACACAGACAAATCAGAAATATCCAAAAAGAGAGTTGACACATATCATGCATGCTGCAGCTGCCCATCCATTTGCTAGTCATACTGAATAAGTGGTGTTTCTTCTTTAGCCAACTTCCCAACCCCACATCCCTGTACCCTCAGAAGTCAGTGTACATAGTTTTGTTCAGATGGAATAGACAAAACTAGGAAGCAGTTACTGAAAAAATACTTTGTATTTCAAAATTGTATACCATACATGTTTAACATTTTAGCAATTTTTGGTGAAAACTGGTTTAACTCCGTTTGTCACATATGCAATAAACTGCATTTGTTTCTAAAATAAGATCCAAATTTTACCCTGTAATGAAGGTATGGGTCTTAACTGACAGCTCCAATCTTAACATCAGAAGGCAGAACTAGGCCCTGAGTTTTTACATGAATGATGAGTGCATGATGAGAACTATTCTTAACAGCTTGATTGCGTATTCTTCACTTTGGGGTCTGATTCTGATCACACTTTTTTTTTTTTTAAACCACAGTGTAACTCCTTTCACTTTAGTGAAGTGCACCTGATTTAAAGCAATAAGCAGCAGAACCTTTTGTGTTTAGCCAATGTGTTGAATGAATTTGTGTATTTTGATATTGTATCTTCTTTAATTTCATCCCTTGTGGTTTGTATATGTTCAGATGCATATATAGATGGCCATACATACTTTGATTTTCACGAACCCCTAACATTGTTTGTTAGAACATGTGATTGAAAGTTGTGCCACCACAATTTACATATTTTTATGCAAAACAGGTCAAAACATTACCTTTATATTATTTGCATATTGTTTTCACTACTACGTACAATAGATGCTTAATTGCAGTACATAACATACAAGCATTGACCATTAAACTATGAAATATTTCCTAAGACCAAAAGCTGTTACTTGGAAGGCAAATAGCATTAAAACATAAATAAAACATAAATAAATATTTAGGATTCTTTGTGTGTGTTTGTGCATGTGTATATGAGTGATCTGTGGAGAAACTGTATTTTAAAATGCCTGAGTTGAAGGGAAAAGCTGGTTTTAACATTTGTACTGGGGAAAATACTGTGGTTGTTACAAAAAGTATTTGAATATCAGCCTAAACAACTAAACTTTTCAATTGTACTTGTGAGCTTTAAAACAAAAAGAAAACTTTACTAAAGTAACCATGGAACTCTACAAATGTGTGTTCATTTTTCTTCAAGTTTCTGTGCACTGTCTATAACATAGCTTTCCCTAGTGAATATTTATGCCTTTTGGTAGCCTGTGTAATGTTAAAAAAAGGTTTAAGGTTTTTGTTTATTATTCTATAGGATTTTCAAACAATAGGAGAGAGTTGAGACAAAATATATTTGACACTTTGACTGCTAACATTACATAAAAATGAAGTTTATAACAGTCATACTGGGCCCAATCCTACTCCCATTGAAGTCAATTAGGGTTTTGTCAATGATTTTGATGGGATCATGACTTGCCCACATTGGTCTTCCCGCTCTCCTTAGGAACTAAGTATTCTTTCTGCCAAAACCCAGCCCATTTGGTTGTGTTTTTTCTCAGAGATAAAGTAACATATTTGTAAAATATTTGTCTTAAAGATATTAGTGTCTGTAATTAGATCTTTTTAAAAAGCCACTCAAATAAGCCTTAAATAGTGAGACTTGCAGACAGATATCTCAATGGGTAGACAATAAAAATTTGTTGACTTTCTGTAGCTGCCATAATGCAAAATATAACTATTCATAGTCACTTAAACTTTAATGTAGATTAATATGTCTGCTCTCCCTGTTTGGTTCAGTGATTCCAGATAAAATGCAGGACACTTTGTCCCTCAGATAAGTTGATATTTTACAAAGCAATCTTACTGGCTTGTCATATATGTTATAAAACTGACAAAAAGTGTGCATGTTTAATTTTTATGCTGTGTAACTTCAGTCTCTAACCCCTGCTTCAGCTCTCATTCTTCACTTTGGGATGTAACTGAAAATGATTGTGGTGCCCTGGGATAGCTAATTGGTAAAGCCTGTTTGGAATGTGGCTAAGTGAACCATTTTGGCAGTAAGCAGAGTAGCAAAGCACACTTTTTCCCTTACTTGTCTCTCAGGCTAAAATTAAACAGAGTTAGATATTTTCACTTTTAGTGATTTACAGTGGATCTGTTCTGAGTCAAGCCATCATAAAGAGCTAATTGCCTGCACACTCTTGTACAAAAGAACTCTTTATTTGTGTGATATGTAGGTCTGTGTCTAGTACAGTATATTGGGGGTCGAATAATCTGATGATGATAAATGAAAAATAAGACTTTTTTTCATTCCCCTTCCCCTTTGAAATAATTGGATATTAAATTTATGATGCTAAGTTAACCTGCATCAGCACCTGTTTAGCATTCATGGACTCCAAGACACCTCAAAGTCATGAGGTCATTGCTGGAATAATTTGTGATGCAGTTTATGTAGCATGCTGGTGTAATGTTTTCTTAAGCTACTTAGTTACTAAAAAATAAACAAAACTTGTCAGAATTAATTTTCATTACAGAACATTTTCATTTGTTTTGTCATCCCTCCCTCAAAAAAAATCCCAAATTTATTGTAACTAAAAAGGTGTTGCTGTTTTTTTTGTAAAGGTGCTACTATTCTTTTTTCCAGAAAAATATTTAAAATCTTGAGATAAAGAGTTTCATTTCTGAAGTTTGGCATTGGGAACAATTTACATATTCATATTTTTAATTGAAAGGAGATTTCAGGAAGTGTTCCAACAGTAGAGCATTCTTGCTTTTCTTCCAGAGATTAAATATGTTGAGCACCATCTCTATCAGTCCTGTTCACAAAGTCTCAAGACTGCTTCTTATCTCAGATCATCCACAAAATTAGCTATATCACTGCTGTCATGTGCTCGCTGTTGAGTTAGAATAATAATTCCACTTACAATTGGAATACCACTGTCCATTTTAAACAATGGACTCATTTTGACAAAAATATGGGAGGGACACAGACACTTAGAGTACTGGGAGCCCTTCCCTTCCAAGAAGACCCCAGCAACAGAAGTTCACTTCTACACCTCCACAACCCAGGCTCCGCACACCTCTCCTCCCCAAACAATTTGCTTCCTCAAATCTCCAATCTTTCCTCCCAAAGCACTCCTTCTCCACCAATCATCCGTCTTTCACTCTCCACCCACCAAACCCTTTAATTACCCTCTCCTTCTCTCTCACCAAACTTCTCCTCTCTCCCACCAAACACCTTTTCTCCTCCACCTGCCCCAACTACCCACAAATCTGTTATCCCAAGTCTTCCTCAAGCCTGTCTCCCTTCTTGCCACCACTTTCCTCCTGAGAGATTCCTCCCATAAGCCACAGCCACCTCTCCCAAACTCTTCTATCAGACACCAGTGCCATCCCCCAGAAATATGACCAACCCCCTCTCCCATACCTGATCCTGCTTCTTGGGTGTGCAGCAGTGAAAGAATGACGAAGAGGGACTAAAGTTGGTGCTTCTGGGCAAAGGGGCTGATGGCTGAGTCGCACTGCCTACCAAGCTTGGGCACTCTCTGCTCTGTACTTAGAGCTGGAGGTGATGACGGTGGAGGGTGGGGGGATGGTTGGGTTGGGTTGGAAGGGAACAGAGAGAGCTGCCTGCCTATCAGGGAGACAGAGTTGGTTCCTAGAGACAGAAGATTGCAACTTCTGATGCCTCCTCCCTGCCCAGCTCATTAGCTAGCTTATCCATGGGGGAAGAGAGTTCTGAGTGCAGCTGTACTAGGTAACCCCATTCTTTAGTAGAACCTCAGAGTTACGAATACCTCCAGAATGGAAGTTGTTCGTAACTCTGAACAAAACGTATAGTTCTTTCAAAAGTTTACAACTGAACATTGACTTAACACAACTTTACTATGCAAAAGAAAAATGCTACTTTCCCTTTATTTTTTTAGTTGTTGTTTAACACAGTACTGTACTGTATTTTCCTTTTTATATTTTGGTCCCTGCTACTGCCTGATTGTGTACTTCCAGTTCCAAATGAGGTGTGTGGTTGACTGGTCAGTTAGTAACTCTGGTCTTCGTAACTATGAGATTCTATTGTACTCTCTCCTCTCCTTTTTGTGCCTGGCCCCCTCCCTCTGTCTTCTTCCTCCTCCAGCTTGGGGCTGAAAGTTGGGGGAAGAAACAAATTGTTTTTCACTCAAGCTGAATTTTTTTTGGGGGGTGGAGGGGAGGGGACTGTACCCCCATATCGCCCTAAAATGTACACCATGACCCTAAGGCTCTGTTCCTTCATATTCTCAAAGACTGCATAACAATTGTTATCAAGATTTATATTTTGTACTGGTTAACTAGAAAGGGGTATGAGATAAATATATGTGAACTGGGCTTGGAAAGTGAAACACAGTATGTCAGTAAGACCAGTTCTTCATTGAAACCTGAATTTAATTCACAGAGGGAGTGAAAAAAGTTCAAACCACTCCTAATGAAATTCAGGAAACTTTAGTGCTTTTTCCTGAAAAAGATAAAATAGTCATTTAAGAATCTTTAATTAAATATAAAACCTGCCTCAAAAGAATCTGTTTATGTCCTGATCCTGATGCCAGTGGAGTCAATGAGAGACTTCTATGGCAGTTGGGTCAACCCTTAATTTTTGGCATTCTAGCTAAATTTAAAATTAGCTGATTAAGTAGAATCTTTTGTGCTTGGATTTCTTGGGAGAGGTCCCATAAAAAGTATTTGTCTATATTACATGTACATGTAATATTTGTCCATCAACATAGAATCTAAGGCCATCTCTACACTTACTGGGGGTCGATGCTGCTGCGAACGATGTAGCAAGGGTCAGTTTACAGGGTCTAGTGAAGTCCTCCTAAATTGACTGCAGAGCACTCTCCGGTTGACTCCCAGGACTCCATCAGAACTAGAAGATTAACATAAGTCAATGGGAAAGCGTCTCCCGTTGACGCAGCGTGGTGTAGACACCGCAGTAAGTCAGCCTAAACTACATCATCTCCAGCTATGTTATTCACATAGCTGGAGTAGCATAACTTAGATCAGCTTATCATGGTAGTGTAGGCAAGGCCTAAGCAAAATATGCTGAAGTAAAATTTAGTAAGTGGTTAGTAGCAAGCCGAACTTGCCTGGCACTCAAACTAAAAGGCAAAATAATTTAATTATTTATCTACTTGAACTGTTTTTCTCAGACTTAAGGGATGAACAACTAAAGAGGTTTGAGAAACTAAACTACAGTGTCCTCCTCCACCTCACCTTTGAGCTTATGGAGCCATCATAGCAACTCCATAGTTAAGGTTGACAGTCAAAATCATGCTTTAACTTGAAATGATTTCCAACCTCCTAACAGTTTGAGCTGAGTTCTTTCTTTGCAGTACTAAATCATGTTACCTGCTAACACTATTTTTGTTGTTGTTTTGGGGGAATTTGTTATAAAACAAATTTCCGCTAATTTTTGTGCCTAGGCTGACTCCTCCCCAAATCCTGCCCCCCCCCGGGGAAGTCTGTCCAATTCGTATATTTTAGTTGACGCATATAATGAATCTATCATTAAGGCTAGCTGACATCAGACAATATCTTTTAAAGATGCAGGAATCCCTCATAATTTTGGCGCCTAAAATGTTGATAAATGCTAATTATTGTAATGTGCTCCATACCGACCTTCAAGCATTTTCTGTTTCCAGTCTCCAATCTGCCGAAGATCCTGCTGCAAGGCTTATTTATCGTTGTTCGCATTGTACACATGTTACTCTTTTATTTTATGTCCTACCACTGGCTTCTCCTTAAATTGAAGATTTATTTTTAAGGTTTATTACTGACATTTAAAACTATCAGATCACAAAGCCTCTTCTAGCTACAGGAGTTCCTCTGTGTGTGTTCCAGCTCAGAGCCTGTGCTATACTGATGATTTATCTTTGTGTATTTTTTGACTGTCTCTTGCACATTTGTACTCCTCAAGTCTTCCTCACTTAACCCCACTTTGATAGTATTTCCTGCCTTATAAAATTCAACAGGTTTGCTCACTTTTTATGTAAAATAAATTCAAAATTTAATATTTTAGCTTTTTTAAAAATGTTGTGAAGTATTTTATATCACTGAATGGTATATTTTTTCTGTCTGTATCCAAAGTGTGTTGATATAAATGAAAGGATTGTATAAATTAAATTTAAAATACTGTGCCATCTATTTATGAAATATCAAATACGATATTTGGAGAAATCACTCTTGTTGTTCTCCTTGAACAGTATTACTACTAAAAGTATCTGGATTTTGTTGCCTCATCTTCCAATAATCAGCTGCTTTTTATGAACTGAATTTCATTTTTCATTGCAAAATTTCAAATCGGGTACATCGGTCTTCATCATTTCTCTTTGCATTACATTTATCCGTTTGGTTTAAAATTTTGCACCTTTGCAGTTAAATAGCTGTAGTAATATAAATGCATATAAGTACATTCTAGTCCTGAATGCAGAATACTCGCTGCATTAACATGTGTTAGTGTAACTTTAAAAAAAAGTTAATTTTACTGTCCATGAAAATGCTCCATTGTCTGTATTTGAAGATCTTTAGATACAGAATAATTCCAATACACATGCAACAACAGTTCACACTCCTTCACCCATACTACTAATGCATCTTCTCCAGGACTTGAAAGTTCCACCTTTCGGGCAGAGAGGATAGTACACTCAATGGTGTACTATCCATAGTTCTCTACCTAGATTGAAGTACTGCCAACCCCAAGCATACAAGAATCATGAGTCAGGCCCCAAATAATCATTAAATTGATTTCAAAATAATTAACTATTAAAATAATACATTTGGGTATCTTTTTATTTGCCATCTGTTTTTTTTGAGCTTTAAGAGTCCCTTTCCAAGCTTTTCTCCATAACTGAAGCAAGAAACTCTTCTAAAAAATATAACTGAAATTATTGTATAACCCCAGAAACTGGTGTTTTAAGAAAAGCACCAACTATTGTGAGGCTCATGATAAAATCGTGAGGATTGGCAACAGTTTAGACTGCTGACAATTGTAGTGTTTAAAAATGTATTTTAAGAAAAGAAAATATATCCAAAATTTGATTGTAAAGCAAAAATGCAGTCTTAATACTGCAAGGATGAAGAATGTCATATTACATAAACAGATGCTAACTGTAATTGATACAAGAGACAGGTGCCCTGGTCTTGCTATTGGACAACTTGTGTGTGAAGTTGGATTTCAGTGGGATTCAGGCACCTACCTCCCAAAGGTTGAAAATCCCATCTTAAGCCTTACTATTCATCACTTAAGACACCATAGTTAATCATAGTTGCTAAATGATTACATTTGTGGGAATTAAAATAAATTCATACTACATTGCTTATACTGAGGAAAATAAATGAAACTTATCAAGAACCTATTAAAACTTTAAACATAAATTTTGAATGGTGAGGAATTTTGTGCTAATTATGTTATAACTAATAAAGTTTTAAGGAATTATTTGTATTTATAATTATTAGCTTTGCTTCTGTGCATAGCTATAGTCTTTAAACTTCATGCTATTTTATGTTTAGGTGCCAGTAGTTAATTTCCTTATGTGTGATGAACAGGGCCGGTGCAAGGAAGTTTCGCACCCTAGGTGAAACTTCCACCTTGCGCCACCCCCCCACCCAGCTAACCCCGCCCCTCCACGGCAGCTAACCCAGCCCTCCCTTAGGGAGCCCGCCACCCCCTTCCAGGTGCCCCCCCCCACAGCAGCTAACCCCCCTCTGTGGCAGCTAACCCCACCTGGGAGACCCCTGTGGCAGCTAACCCCACCCACGGAGAACCCCCCCCCATTGCAGCTAACCCCACCCGGAGAGCCCGCCTCCACGGCAGCTAACCCCGCCTGGGAAGACTTCTCCCCCACGTCAGCTAACCCCGCCTGGGGAGCCCCCTCCCCCTCTGCGGCAGCTAACCCCGCCTGGGGAGCCCCCTCCCCCACCGTGGCAGCTAACCCCGCCTGGGGAGCCCCCTCCCCCACCGTGGCAGCTAACCCCGCCTGGGGAGCCCCCCCCACCGTGGCAGCTAACCCCGCCTGGGGAGCCCCCCCCCCCGTGGCAGCTAACCCCATCTGGGGAGCCCCCCCCACCGGGGCAGCTAACCCGGCCTGGGGAGCCCCCCCCACCGTGGCAGCTAACCCTGCCTGGGGAGCCCCCCCCACCGTGGCAGCTAACCCCGTCTGGGGAGCCCCCACCTCTGCGGCAGCTAACCCCATCTGGGGAGCCCCCACCTCTGCGGCAGCTAACCCCGCCTGGGGAGACTCTCCCCCCCCCCCCGCGGCAGCTAACCCCATCTGGGGAGACTCCCTCCCCGCTGCAGCTAACCCCGCCTGGGGAGACCCTCACTCTGTGGCAGCTAACCCCGCCTGGGGAGCCCGCCCAAGTTCACCTCGGCTCCACCTCCTCCGCTGAGCACGCCGGCGTCGCTCTAATTCTCCACCCCTCCCAGGCTTGCGGCGCCGATTGGAGGAGAATTAGAGTGGGGGCTGTGTGCTCAGCAGAGGAGGCAGAGTGGAGTTGTTCCCCTGTGCACTCCCCCGTTACTGCGGGCGGCCCTCCCCGCGCCCCCTGCCCCAGCTCAGCTTCACTCCACCTCATCGCCTGAGTGGGCTTTTAGGCGCCCTCAATCACTAGGCACTCTAGGCGGCCGCCTAGTTTGCCTAAATGGTTGCACTAGCCCTAGTGATGAAAACCTGTTTTCCAAGGGAGACCTCGTAAACTTTTTGTCCACAGCGGTAACTGATTCTAAGGATTTCATAAATTGAAGAGAACCCAAGCAGAAATATTCCACAGCACTTCCTATCTGCATGATCTTCTAAAACACTGGTTATAGAAGAGATGGGAATGCAAATGAATATTAATGTTTAGAGCATAACATTTTGAATACAAACTTTTCAGAAACAACACATGGTTCAATTGTTTCCTTTTCATGGCTGTTCAGTTTCCTCTTTTCTCCATTCTAACTTTTTTCTTATCTTTTTTTTTTTTTTTTTAAATCTTCTGGTCAGTCTTGTAGGAGAGCCTTTTGTGTGTATAATGTCTCCCTCTCTAGTATTTTGCCTTGTAATCTCTAGTGGGTCAGTAGGGTGTCTGACAACATCCATCCAAATAATGTTTTGCCCAGGACAGAGAGATAATTGAAGTCTGCTTTGGGCAGAGCACCAGCTGGAAGAATGCTCCAAGGCATCCCCCTCTGGCTCACTATAGAGAAAGTTGACCCCACCAACCGATTACAAGTGTTTTCTTTTTGGGGGGAAGAATGGGTTACATTATTTTCTTTGGGCCTGGGGCTATACTGCTCAATTCTAGCGTAGTGTTTCTGTTGGCTGAGAAAAGAGTCTAGGGAGAGAAGTTGTGAGATTTGGGTTACATTCACAATTTTTTTGTGAAAACAGCTGTGTTTGCAGCACAAAAAAGAAAAAAAACGTACAAAAGCAAAACCAAGAAATGTTGTGCATTTTCTACATTTTGTTTTCTGCTTCCTTTTCCCCACACCATTTGCAAAGCTGCCAAGTTTCTCACTTTTGTGATATGATGAATAGAGGTTTATATGATATACACAGTTCTGCTGTCTTGTGATTTCCACAATCCACTAATCTTCACGATAAGTCTCTGCTGGACATTTGAGTTTGTTCTTTCTCCAACTGTTTTACTGCTCTGACTGTGAGAGAAACACAGGAGCCTCAGCAGTTGCTGGGAACAAAGGAGTGGTTATGAATTGTCAGACTGATCACTTGCTGGAAGCAAAAGGGACGTGATTACAATTGAGAGGCCCCCATAAGTTGGGTGTCCCTGCTGGCAGTAAGAATGGTGGTCAGTTGCATTGGGCTTTGTGACACACTTCATTTTCCATGAGATCTTTGCAGTTTCCACTGTAAATAAGGTGAGCTGTAAGTGTGTGTCTGGAGTCCCTTCAACTTTTGAGGTTCACTGTTCGGGTTCATTTTAAATTTTCACGCAATCTAGTGCATGGATGATGGAGTAAGGCCTGTCTTTTTCAATAAGGACAATTAGCAGAAACACAGATCCTAGTCAGACCTGGGAAGTCAAAGGTGAACAGAATTATTTCTTCAGGTTCTCCCACCCCCAATTTAGGGCAAGCCTGATGAAATGTAGACGCTTAGAGGAGTTGATTGGCAGATTTTAAGAATCATGAAAGTCAAAGACAGTTGTGAAAGACTTCACCTAGAGGCTGTGAATAGTTTATGGTATCACTGACAATCAGAAATTAACAGCAATCTTATGTAATGTCAAGGGGGCTTTTGTGTGAGGAGGTTAACATTGTGCAGAACTATTTTCTTTCTTCTGTAAGATTCCTTGATTCTCCATTCTTCTTCCACCTTTCTTTTTCCACTTCTTTTTATAAAGATATGGGGTCATATTTTGTGCTTAGAAATGTTTATCACTTTCAAAATTGCCATTTTACAAAAGCATTTATTTAAAATAAAGCAATATTGTATTATGATATACCATCAACAAAATAAAAAAATCCCATCCTAATCAAAAGAAAATCAAATTTACAGTACATGCAGTATTCACAATTAAAAAGTTACATCCATTTTAAAATACTCTATCAGTTTATGTGGTACTTAGTGTTAAAATGGAGACTATCTCTAGAACTGGTAACATCTCTAAAACTGGAGTTAACTTTTAAAGTGTAAAGTGTAATCACTGCACAATGGTAACTTTCTTTTTCAAAAAGGATTTGTATCTACTAAAGAAAATATATATTTGTATGTGTGTTTATATAGTTTATCTTTTTAATTTCATTTTCTCTTTATGCTATCTAGGTGCTGTACTTTTGGCCAGTGTGCAGGGATTAGCAGTCAATATTGATCCTGTCTTGTATACTTGGCTTATGTACCAACCTCAGAAACGAAGTAGTAGACACATCCAACAGGTAGGAATTCTTGAGAAATCAGTTCTTTGTGTATATAAAAATAACATTTTCCTATATCATATTCTCTCATTTAATGTGAAAATTTTATGTTATATTACTCCAGACTACATTTATTATAAAGGATATTGTCACAACTTGTCCCTGTCCTGCACTCTGTTTTGATTGGATCCAACCTCTGAATCCCGTACGCTTTAAGCCTCTGGGTCTAGATAATGGCTGATCACTAATCTGGAGGCATGTATACACAGCAGTTATGAGGTATATACATGCCTTCCCAGTGTGAGTACACATACATGAGCTAGCTATGCTCAAGCTAGTGCACTAAAAATAGCAGTGTGGCCATGGTGGCACAGGTGACAGCTTGGATTAGCTACCTGAGTGAAATCCTGCCCGACCCCCTTGGTGGTAGTACCCAGGTCCCTAGCCCAAAGCTGCAGCCCATGCCTCTGGGCCATATTGCTGTTTTCGGAATGCTAGCTCTCCCAGCTGCTGTGTAGACATACCTTGAGTGTATCATATGCACTCAGGTACAGGCCCCAATCAGATACCCTTCTTAGGTGGTGGGATCCTACAATCCAGCCACGAAGATCCCAGAACCAGTGCCACAGCCCTCCTGAGCCCCCAGTTGCTTAGACACACTCCCCACAGAGTCCACCCAGCTGTGGGAACTCTGGTATCTTAGTTACACCCTTCAGGGACAATGTGGCAGTAAAGCAAGGCAGCATAGGCTTGTCACAAGAATATCTTGTCTCACACACTTTACTCTTAAAAAGCCCAAGAGAATTACAGATTTATGGAAAATAACAACCTTCTGAACACAAATTCCCTCAGTCTGACCTCTCCACCCAGTGAGTCATGGTCTGAGACCTTAGGCCACGCAGCCCTTCTGGCCTTCTCAGCCTGGCCATCTTGGTCTCTTTGACTTACAGAAGTACTTCTTTTAAAACTGACTGTCTCCTCAGTGAGCTGGGGGCGGGAGCAGGTCCAGGCTCCAGGGCTCCCTACCAGTTGGCTTCTCTGTAGGAAAGCATTGAAAGTCAATGAACCTGCTCACAAAAACCCCATTATTTTGGTAGGAAACAGTCATTCACTATCGATCCCCCTTGACCAGTCTGTCACAGCTGCTCAGACAGTTTGTCTACTAGGTGTCAAGTCTCTGCTACAAAATCTACAATGAAAGTTCTTCTTCAAGTGCTTGTACATGTGCATGCCATTCTAGGTGTGTGCATGCTGCATGCCCAGTCATCAGAAAAAATTCCCTCAGTGGTATCCATCAGGGCAGCTTGAGTGCTCTCTGCTGTCGCCCACTACTGCTGATATAAAAGGTCCAGCTGCCCCAGATTCCACTCAGTTCCTTCTTACCATCCATGATGGCCGTTGGACTTGCTTGGCTTGCTTTAGCAAGTGCCCTTAGAGTGCTTGTTGTAAATTTAATGTAAATAGTTTTCTAGTTGATCAGTACTTAGTTAGTAGTGTAGCCTTAAACTGTATAAGGCTCCTGGGACATAAAGTCTTGTGCACATACCAGATTATATCTCAGGGTTCTTCAGAGTTGGCTGGCCTCCATTTATTCAACAATTTGTCACTATCTGAACTCTCTGCTGAATGTGCTTTCTAGCATACTGAGATCTCTAGATTGGTGGGCAGACTTGGTCTATCTATGTGCAGGCATTCCTTTGGACTGCTCTCAACCTTTGCTAACATTGGTGATGGATGTGGCTGGCTGGGAGTGGAGCTCATCTGGGTCCCCTTACAAGCTCAGGGTTTATGATCCTCATGGGCTCCTCATGTCTCTTTATATCAATGTCAGGGAGGTAAGGGCTGTCTGCGTAGCCTCTCAGGCTTTCCTATTTCAGGCAGGGAGGAACTCTCTGTTTTCCACTTTGTCAAGAGGCAGTTCACCTATAGAACTTTTGCATTGCCAATTCAATCAATCTCAAAGCCTCTTACATTCCAGGATTGCAGAATGAGCTTGCAGACCATCTAAGCAGATCGTTTGAGTCACTACAAATGGTCTCTCTGCCTGGATGTAGCCAGGTGCATTTTCCAGCAGTGTTCATAACCAAGGCCAAAAGGAAATGCCATTAGTTTTGTTTCCTACAAGGTTTCAGTCCTGGTTCCATCATGGACACTTGCTTGCTGTCTTGGCTGACCAAGCTGTGCTACACTTTTCCTTAATTCCACTTCTACACCGAATGTTGCAAAAGATCAAACAAGACCATGCCCAGGTTATAGTAATAGTCCCCAGGTGGTCCTGGCAGCACTGGTTCTCCACTCTCCTGGATCTGTTGGTAGAGGCTCAAATTTCACTTCCGTTGGACCCAGACATAATTTTGTAGGACCTTTGTCAGGTGCTCCACCAGAACCTGCAGGTATTTCATTTAACAGCCTGGAGGATCTATGGCTAAATCAAAAAGAGGAGTCTTGTTTGGAGCAAGTTTGCAATGTCTTGTTAAATAGTAGAAAGCCCTTCACCAAGACTATTTACATTTTGAAGTGGAAGCATTTTTCCATCTGGTCTTGTCAATTTGGGGTTTCACCAATCCAGTCCTCTATCCATCGTATCCTGGACTATTTATTACACCTAAAATATTCATGGTTGGTGATTAGTTCTGTCAATATTGACCTAGCAGCAATATTAACTTTCCATCCTTACTTGGACAGCCATTCTAAATTTGCTAATGATATGACAAGCAGATTATTTAAAGGCCTGGAAAGATTGTACCCTCAGAGAAGGGAATCTATTCCTCCATGAGGCTTGAATTTAGTTTGAGCCGTTGGCAAGGTGCTCTTTGCCAAACCTATCATTGAAGGTGGCTTTTTTTTAGTAGGCATCACTTTGCCAGGAGTATGGCTGAGCTACGTGCTCTGATGTCTGAACCTCCTTATAAAATTTTCTTTAAGGACAAAGTATATTTCCTCATCCAAGATTTCTCTCTAAAGTGATATCTAACTTTCCTATTAACAAGTCAATTTACTTACCTATGTTTTACCCCAAACCACACATCAGTAGAGACGAGCAACCCCTGCACACCCTAGATGTTAGAAGGGCTTTGATGTTCTACACAGATAGTACTAAACAGTTCCAGTTTTCAACCCAACTATTTGTGACCATCACAGACAGGGGATGCAGGGTCTCCCAGTCTCTTCACAGACAGTCTAATTGTGGACAGTATCAGAGGGGTAGCCGTGTTAGTCTGGATCTGTAAAAGCAACAAAGAATCCTGTGGCACCTTATAGACTAACAGACGTCTGTTAGTCTATAAGGTGCCACAGGATTCTTTGTTGCTAATTGTGGACAGCATCCTGTATTCATGTATGTAGTGATCTGGCTGGCATTTCCCTGACAAGCAAAGTAACTGCTCATTCCACAAGATCTCAAGCAGTCTTGGTGTCATTTCTTGCACAAGTCCTCATCCAGGATACTTGTAGAGCAGCAACCTGGTCTTCAGTCCACACCTTCACATCCCATTATGCCAACACTCAGCACTCAAGAGACAATGCTAAATTTTGATGAGTTGTCCTCCAGACTGTGTTACATAGATTCAAACCCCTTCTCCTCCTTTATGGCTTATGAGTCACCAAGAGTGGAATCAAGTATCAGAGGGGTAGCCGTGTTAGTCTGGATCTGTAAAAGCAGCAAAGAGTCCTGTGGCACCTTATAGACTAACAGACGTTTTGGAGTATGAGCTTTTGTGGGTGAATACCCACTTTGTCGGATGCATGTAGTGGAAATTTCTAGGGGCAGGTATATATATGTAAGCAAGAAGCAGGCTAGAGATAACGAGGTTAGATCAATCAGGGAGGATGAGGCCCTCTTCTAGCAGTTGAGGTGTGAAAACCAAGGGAGTAGAAACTGCTTTTGTAGTTGGCAAGCCATTCACAGTCTTTGTTTAATCCTGAGCTGATGGTGTCAAATTTGCAGATGAACTGAAGCTCAGCAGTTTCTCTTTGAAGTCTGGTCCTGAAGTTTTTTTGCTGCAGGATGGCTACCTTTAGATCTGCTATTGTGTGTCCATGGAGATTGAAGTGCTCTCCTACAGGTTTTTGTATATTGCCATTCCTAATATCTGATTTGTGTCCATTTATCCTTTTCCGTAGGGACTGTCCAGTTTGGCCGATGTAAGAGTGGAATACTCATGTGCAATCACTTGAAGAATAAAAAATGGTTACTAAACTTCTATTATTGTTCTTTAAGATGTGTTGCACACTTCCATACCAGGATCCATCCTCCTGCCCCTCTGCATTGAAGTTGTCTGGCAAGAAGGAACTGAGGGTGCTGTGGGCAGCTGGACCCTTTATATCGGAACACAATGGCACATGACAGCAGAGGGAACTCAGGCTGCTCTGGCTGGTTTTTCTGAGGGAAAATTTTCTAATGACTGTGTGCGGAGCATGTGCACACGAGGAGTGGAATGGATATGTGCAACACATCTTGAAGAACAGTTACGGAAGATTAGTACAATTTTTTAGTATTATAAATGGCAGGGCATTCATGGCATTCATAATTTGACACACATCTCCAACTGTCACAGCTCTGATACGTGATCTGTAATTACATGTGTTCTAAATGTGTATTTGTATGTTATATACATAGAAGAGATACAGGGAACCAGTGTGTTTGTGTCCATCTGACAAGATATTCTCTGTGAAGGATTCTTAACTATAGCATTTGATTCCCCTTTTGTCTGGCAAAGCTTGAATTTGCAGGCTTGTAGGGTACGTTGCAAGGTTGGCGCCTTCTCCAGCAGGGTGCTGGATTGTTGGGCACTTTTGTTAACATGTTGATAGAATATGTCCTCAAGTTTTTGTGTCCTTTGAGTTATGATATTTTGTACAGTAATATTGGATGCCACAATCAATGTATCTATCTTTTTTATTTTAAGTTTTGTATAAAATCCATCCCCAGTTTATATAAAGTAAAAAAGTAATATCTCAAAAACAGTCTTCTGGCCAGTTACGGAATAAGATTATGAAAGTCATCTGGTTTGGCAGTTTATTCCAAATTCAGATATTGGCCCAGATTCCTTGAGGTTCAACACATGTTTTGGAAATCATCCAGGAATTTCAGGCTAGGCCTTAAACAAGCCAAACTTTGCCTGATTTTGAATCTTCTTTTATTTGAGATATCTCCTTCACTTTTTGTTATCTTCTGTGTTAGGCAGGCCAGTGGCCTGTTAACATTCTCATTGCTGATGTCTTGGTGGGGCAACAGTTCTAAGAGAACATTAAAATTGACATAATGGATCAGACCAGTGGTTTGTTAGTTTAGTTTCCTTCCTCACTATGGCCAGGACTAGATGGAAGAGATACCATAATTACAGAATAAGCTGTCCATAGTGAAAGTTTGTTTGTCTAATCCTTATTTTTGACCCTTACTAAACTCTTGCTCCCATTGACATCTTGTGAAATTGAGTTCCACAGGTTAACTAGGTGTTGGGTAAAGATATTTCCTTTTAAATAGTTTTTCTTTCAATTTTATCAAGTGCTTCCTTGTCCTTGCGGTATGAGAGGGAGAAATAGGCATTCCTGATTTTTCTGCTCTTTCCTAGTCATAATTTTTTACAGTTTTGCCATGTCTCCTTTCTAAAATAAGTGGTCCCAGTCTTCTCTTCATATGGAAGTATCTCCAGGCCTTTAATCGTTTTCATCACTGTTTCTCAACCTTTTTTTTTTTTTTTTTTTTTTTTGAGATAAGTGAGCAGTAAGGCTTCTTCTTTCCTCTTCATTCTAAAGCGATCTGTCAGACATCATCGGGAACAGGTGACCTGTCTGCCCACATTCTTGAGCGGTTGTATCAGAAAAGTTTCTACTATTCCTATTACTACTGGGCAGCTTTACCTTATTTTGGGACCTGAAATGCCCCAGAGCTAATGAAGAACTGTGTAAGCTTGAAAGCTTGTCTCTTTCACCAACAGAAGATGGTCCAATAAGAGATATTCTCACCCACCTTGTCTTGCCAGTGTTTACTGGGTCAGTTGACTATCCCCGTGTATTTAATATTGAAGTTCATTCTGTTGGGTGTGATATATGTAATATGTATTAACAGATTTGCATTTGGATACACTTGTTCAGCTTTTATTTTGTTAATTATGTTAAATTGTATTTTAATTTGTGTCATTATATTATATATACAGTATTATACAGCTCTTCAAGAATCTTGGAAAGGGGGTGCTTTATATATAAAATTATTGCCCCAGGATTTCAAACCTAGGTACCTTCATCGAGGTTTAGACATATAAATAAAAAGTGGCCTGATTTGTCAGAAGTGCTGAACACCTGCTGTTGTTACTGACTTTAGTAGGATTTATGGTTGCTCCTCTGAAAATCAGACCACTCCCATCTAAATGTTTAAATATGGATTTAGGAACTTCTGTGTAAGCATCCAACTTTGAACATTTTTGCTATTATTATCAGTGTACTTTTGCTTATAACTTGGGTAAAATTATAAAAAATATCATTTTCTTTATAATGTCAGAAATGCATCTTCATTTAAAACTATCGCTGCTTACACTGAAATAATCTTATCAAGGGAACGTTTTCCTTCAGATGATATCCATTCTGAACACATTCAAGGATTTAAAGCTTGAGTCTGTGATAAAGCATTGATACCGTACGAGGTAAAATAATGTAGCCAAAGATATGATCACATATCTGTTTTATTGAAGAGAGGTACAGTTCATTATCTTAAGAACTGATTTGTATAAGAAAACAAAAACATTCTGCAACAACGACATGTATTTTTCCACAGTTTAGCGGTTTTTCCACAGTTTCCATACTTTCCCTTGTTTTGATTTCTTTTAATTTAATCTTAACTCTGGATTTCCAGAATTTGTAATGCTAGGTTTTGGGATAATTACAATATCCCTGTAATGTGTTTTACTTTAAATTATTCATGTGTACTTGTAACTGTAATTCTGTCTTAATGTAATTTTGTCTGGGTATATAAAGAGAGGTTGAAAAGATTGGGATCTGTGTAATTTAGATAACAGATTAATAAGGGGGGATATGACAGAGGCATGCAAAGTTGTGAGTAGTACAGAGGATAAATATGTGTGCTGTATTTACCTTCTTTCTCATACTACAAGAACAAGAAGACATTCAAATGCATTAAATTTGATAAAAGGAAACACTTTTTAAACAAACTACATAATCAAACTATGGAACTGACAGTCACAAGATTTAGTTGAAATGAGGATCTTAGTAAGATTCTTCCCTGTTTTTCATATAAGAAGCCTTAAATATATCAGTTCTACCTGCACTATTATCTGTAATGGGAGTCTTGTAGGTTTCCTGTTTATACACACACCAGGTTGAAATCTGTGTGTGTGTGTGTGTGTGTGATTTTTTTTTTTTGGTGTTTTTTTTTAAGCAACAGGATTTTCACATGCTGGTGAGCCAGAAAGTTTTATAAACTCACATTAATCTGCCAGAAGATCCAAAATAATAATGAGTAAGATTGAGTAATAGTTTTCAGTGACTCAAACTACTAATGCTTTGGTTCAGAATGCTATTCTATGTCTTGTGTAAAATTAGTACAACTATGCACTTTTCTATGAGAATGTCATGGAAATAATTGTGTCTGTCCTTACTGAGAGTCCAGCCAGGAGGAGCCAAACCAGGGCCTACAAACTTTCAGAGAACTACAGTTTTGAATCTCTCTTCCCCTCCCTCCCAGTCTCTTCATCTGTATTTCACTCCACATTTACCCCTTTCCCCTTGCGTTCAATGTCCTCTCTCTCTTCATTTTTCTTTCCATTCAGTTTACCCCTAAGTAAACCCACCATAATAATAATAATAATTGTGGAATTGCCATGATGTTTGCTGCCATCATATTGTTCACTCTGTGTATTATATCTAAGGTTAAGATTTTGCCACGATTATTTTTTAGTATAAGTCATGGACAGGTCAGGGGTAATAAACAAAAATTCATGGCAGATGTGACCTGTCTGTGACTTTTACTAAAAATAATGGGGAGAGAGAGAGCTGGGCGGAGGGAAGGAATGACAGCTGGAGCTCGGGGGGGGGGGGGGGACAGATAGCCCCAGCCCCACCACCATGCAAAGAGGCACAGTCCTGTCCCTGCCACAACCACTGGGGGTGGGGTGCACAGCCCCGGCTTCAGCCTCACCAAAACCGCAGGGCGGGGGTACCCTGGAACAGTTCCAGCCCCAGACAAAGACACGGGCTTGTGGGGAGACACAACGCAGTTGCTGGGGGCAAGGGAGCACACAGCCCTGGCTCTGCCACTGGCTAAAGGCCTTGGGGGGCAAAGAGTGTGCACAGCCTGGCTCTGGCTGAAGCCGCGCGTCAGGGGTGCACAGCCCCAGGGTCGCCCAGAGAGGGGGGCAAGTGGGGCAATTTGCCCTAGGCCCTGCAGGGGCCCCGCGAGCCCTGACCCGGTGGTGGTCCGGGTCTTTGATGGCATTTCGGCGTCGGGGGCCCTTCAGTGCTGCCGAAGACGCGGAGCGACTGAAGGGCCCCCCGCCGCCGAAATGCCGCCAAAGACCCAGACCGCTGCTGAGTGAGTACAAGCGTCGCAGCTCCCCTGCTTTGTCCCAGGCCCCCTGAATCCTCTGGGCGTCCCTGCACAGCCCCAGCTGTAGCCTGGCTGAAACTATAGCTTTGCACAGAAGCAAAGCTAATAATTATAAATACAAATAATTCCTAAATAAATAAGACCAACAGGATAGAGAAAGGGGTCATGGATTCTGCGACTTTACCGGACCTCTGTGACTTTGGCTTCAGCCATCAGTGGTGGGGGCAGAGCTGGGGCTGTGAATCCCAGACCCATGGCTTTGATCAGGGCTGGGGCTATCTGGAGATGAAGCTGTTCACCCCCACCCCACGGCTTCAGCCAGAGCCAGAGTAGAGGTTGTGTGCCATCCCCTGGTCCCTGGCCATTTCGGCCAGTGCTGTACGCAATTTGGAGCCAGGAACTGCCTATTACTCTGTGTTCGTGCTTGGTACTGTACAATGGGGACCCATTCTTGGTTGGTCCCTAGACCCTACCATAATAAACATGATTAATAATAACAATAGACTAAAAAACATAGCCAATGTGTGCTATAGCAAATTCCACTTCGCATTAGTCATTAATTTCATGCAGTTTAAAAATTCACAAATGATTTAATTGTGAAGTGCATTAATAATAATAACCCATACCAAAAATTTAGGATTTTGTGAAGTCATTTATTTCTCAACTACACACACATCAGCTGTGCTGCCCTGCTCACAATCAAGTTGCATACATCATTCTTGCTCTGACCTCCTTAAACTAGAAATGGAATAGTAGAGAGAAAGTTAGGAGCAGCATAGCTCTGCTTGTAAGCTTCTGGCATAACTTTGGAGGAAGAATGGAATTTTGGGAGTCTGATGTTGTCAGTGTATGGTTTAACAATGTATTAAGTTTGTGTATTTTTTCCTCAGCATGTGAATGTACGTGCCAAAATGTGGCTGCTGTTACATATTTGAGTAAGGATCCGTGTAGTTCCTGTTGTGACTATGTGGTCAGTGCTCTAGGGGTAAAGGGGGATGTTTTCCTGTAATCATATTTGATTTCCACATGCATCTATCCATTTTTCATTTTAAATAAAATGAACAATGCGAACTTTGATTTAATATGTAAAAAAAAATCCATGACAAACTTTCTGAATGCCTGCATAAATCTGCATAATGCTTTTGAATTTCTTCATTGGATACTAGTGAAATATGGTATTGATTTTAAGCTTCTTTTGCTGAACTGCAAACTCTCAGGAGGGGAAGAACAGTCTGCATCTCCAGCCTTGTTATCTGCTTATCAGTGATTGGACTGTAGTGTGATATAATCCCATACTAATGAAAGGCTCTGGGATTTTGATTTTCAGTAGTAATGCCCCATAATTGTAAAATCTACATCTGGCTGAAATGAAAAACTGAACCATTTTTTGAAAATAATTTAAAACATTAAAAGCATCCAATTTACAATTATAAACAAATATCTTATTAATATTTCTGGAGGAGTAGCTAGAAAGCATATTTATTAAGGTATTTAGTATTATGATGTATAAATAAGCAGTAAAACATGCCACAGTTAGCATTTGTCAGAAAGTTATGCACATTCACACACTAGTGTTTTCTATTGATAAGATGGCTGTTTATATTTTTAAAAAGTAAATGGCTACTTTCACCAAAAAATGTATCAGTTGCAGAAATCTGTAGTAGGTGTGGGTATATACACATGTACCTGTACACATATATAATTTCCATTTTATATATAATATATAATTTCCTCCATAGGTCATTAGCTGGGTTTGAATACACAATCTTCATTTCCACTGTTCAGACCTCTTTCACTTCAGCTGTAAGAGTAAAGTTGGGCAGGAGATGGTTTTCCCATCCCATGAGACTTTTTGAGATTTCTGAAAGTTTTCCCATCCCATATTGGGATTAAAAAATCACAGAAATATTATCAGCAGTCTGTGGAAAAACTGGGACTAGAGCTCCTGGTGTCCTGGTTTGAGCTCAGTGCATTTTCCCATAAACTACAAAGCATTGTGTGGGAGTCTCTATCATTCGTCCTCTGAAATCACATGACTGCAGGAGCTTATCACATATTTGCAAGCGCTTCTGCAGAAGGGGCCAAAATCACGTTACTTGCATAAATTCAGTAGAGTTGGCAACACTAAAAGCTTTCAAAACTGATTTTGATGGTCTTCACAGATAATCAGAGTAGCAAGTATTTCTTGTTGCTAGTTTGTTTTTTGGTCTTTTTCTACAATATGTCAGTAGTGAAAACCCTTGCAATATTCTATATAATTAAACAAATTAAGGTTGTTTTTTCTAATGCTCATTACTCTGCTGACCCACACTAATTTCAAAGACATATACTCCTTTCACAGAAGTGCTTTACTGATTGGCTGGTGTCAAAAGTTTTGTCCAGTCTTCCTTGACTAATGTCATATCACAGAGGTTAACAAGGTGGGAGGGAAAATATTGCTCAGTTTTCCACTAGAAAGATGGAACTTAGTAATATATAATAATAATAATATGTAGCTCTTATACAATGGAAATACTAAGACAGGCTTAAAGATAGCAGAACTTTTAAGCATTACTCTAATATTTGACACATTTGGGTTAATTTTCAAAGAATTGCATGGGATTTTATCCACATAACTCCTATCAAACTTTAATGGATATAAAACCCCATCCACAGCTTTGAAAATATATCCCATAGTGTTTCCTCTGTAGCTCTGTGTTCTGAAATGTAATGCATGAGGTGGAAAGCTAGTAAAAACATGTAATTTTTGTGCATTGTATATAATCCTTATGACTGCTCAAAAGAAAAATTAGCATACACCAAGATACATTGTACTCTAGCCATCTGTTCTACATAAAAATCACATATTTTACATTATTTGGGTATTAAAAATAATCACATCTTTAGTTCTCAAGATTTGTTATACTTCTCTAAAATAGACTTATGTTACCATCACTTTTGTAGTGGCTGGCAATAAGCCACAGATGAAGGGCAGCAAATTCAAAGGATATTTTTCTGTAACCTTTTTGATCATTGATGAAACATTGTTAGAAAATAGTTTAGAATATGTTTTTTCATTACAATATTCCAGTATATGTGAGACTCTGACAGATTTTTAAATTCTATTTATATTAAATATTTTGTTAAACTCAGCTGGATTTGGAGCAGGTTTAGTCATTTCTTTGTTAAAATTGAAATTAGATCCCCATTTGACGAATGAGCCTGATTTTGAAAGCCCCTTCTCTTTCCCCCCTCAAGAAACCAACCTTTTTGAAATTTTGCATCCCATATCCTACCGCATGGTAGAGTTTTCTGAGAAGTTGAGTAGAAATCAGGTAGTGTTTTAAACTTATGGTGTTTTGAAAAAATAGCTGTAGTTTACTGTTTTTATAATCTTGTATTTTGTTTGGTTGATTTTGCTGAGTAAAAGTTCCTTTTAGTATTTTGGAGCAGTTAGTTCAGGGCACAAGTTAAGATATAAGGGGTTTTTAATTACATAAACAGAATGTAGTATAATTCTTGTTCCCTCATTACTACTCCATCTAAACATATGCCATCTACCACATATTAACATTACCTCCTTATAAAAACATTACAAAGTCCCATTCTGTGTTCAAGGGTTCCGTTTCCTATAATCATAATGTCATTTTCATCTCTGTTGCTTTCTCTCATATGTAAGCAAATTTGATAAGGATGAACATAAGAATGGCCATACTGGGTCAGATCAAAGGTCCATCCAGCCCAGTATCCTGTCTGTTAACAGTGGCCAATGCCAGGTGCCCCAGAGGGAGTGAACCTAACAGGTAATGATCAAGTGATCTCTTTCCTGCCATCCATCTCCACCCTCTGACAAACAGAGGCTAGGGACACCATTCCTTACCCATCCTGGCTAATAGCCATTAATGGACTTAACCTCCATGAATTTATCTAGTTCTCTTTTAAACCCTGTTATAGTCCTAGTCTTCACAACCTCCTCAGGCAAGGAGTTCTACATGTTAACTGTGCGCTATGTGAAGAAGAACTTCCTTTTATTTGTTTTAAACCTGCTGCCCATTAATTTCATTTGGTGGCCCTAGTTCTTATATTATGGGAACAAGTAAATAACTTTTCCTTATTCACTTTCTCCACATCACTCATGATTTTATATATCTCTATCATATCCACTTTAGTCTCCTCTTTTCCAAGCTGAAAAGTCCTAGCCTCTTTAATCTCTCCTCATATGGGACCCGTTCCAAACCCCTAATCATTTTAGTTGCCCTTCTCAGAACCTTTTCTAATGCCAGTATATCTTTTTTGAGATGAAGAGACGACATCTGTACGCAGTATTCAAGATGTGGGCGTACCATGGATTTATATAAGGGCAATAAGATATTCTCCGTCTTATTCTCTATCCCTTTTTTGACGATTCCTAACATCCTGTTTGCTTTTTTTGACTGCTGCTGCACACAGTGCGGATGTCTTCAGAGAACTATCCACACTTACTCCAAGATCTCTTTCCTGATTAGTTGTAGCTAAATTAGCCCCCATCATATTGTATGTATAGTTGGGTTTTTTTTTTCCAATGTGTATTACTTTACATTTATCCACATTAAGTGCATTATTAAGTTTTAGTGGATAGTCTGTATTTATCTTAAACAAATATAGCTCTACCAGTAGTTGCGTGTACTCTTGTGTTTCCTTTCATTATTCACATTTATATATTTTATATACATAATACCTACATATTTAATTCATACACCACTGTTTGTTTCACATGTTTAAACTTTAGTTAATACCCCTAATTTAGGTTTGCATAGGGGTACTTGATTGTCTTGGCACAAAAATTGTATTACCTATATTTCGGTGTGCTATCTCCTCTGCAGACCTTGATATCTGGGTATCAGGTAGTCATCATTAAATTGTTTTTGGTGTTTTCATAGGAGATATATGAATCTGTGTGTGAAATCTTCATTTTTAGGAAGTGCTCATCAGGTTCTAAACTCTTGACATTTGTCAAATTTCTAAGTGTTATTGGGTTTTGTTTTTATAATTGTTTCACAATTTGTAAATTTGAAATTGTTGCCAACATTGTTAGTTATGGAGGTGAGGGTGTGGATTGTATGTGTATGCTTATGCCTAAACATTGTGTCCTCCTTTAAAATTATTTGGGGGAAGAGAATGGCTGTAAAAACCTGAGTTCAGGATTATCTGAAGCTGACATATACTGGGGAAGGGAGCGAATGGGGGTAGTGACTAAGGAATAACCTTTTTACCTCTTCCAGATTCATCAGTGTCCATGGCACCCTGTGCATGTTATCTTCCATTTCTGATGGGTCTTTCAAAATCTGTTGCAATGAAAACTGAGAACTACAGTATTTTTTTTTCTTCTCTTTAGGATAAAATCTTCAAGGTGTTTCAAATAATGCATGTGCATAGAGAGAAAGAAAACTTACATACTGATGGAGATTTGTTGGATCCAGCTAAAGACATCTGGGCCTAGCCTGCTTCATCCTTTTAGTTGTTAGCAGGCCTTGTAGGCTTTCTCTTTTTTCTCTCTCACCTATTATTTGAAGCCTTTGTAGGGTTGATATAATAAGAATGGTCAACAGCTTTGAAGCTGTATAGAGACTACCCTTAAACTTAGTTTGTTTAAATAGGAACAGAGGTAGAAAGGGTGATCTAATGGGTAGTGTACTGGACTGGGAATCAGGAGACCTAAGTATAATTCCCAGCTTTACCATTACCATGCTGTTTCCTTGAGCAAGTCATTTAATCTATATGCTGTGCATTAGTTCCCATCTGTAAAACTTTGATAATGCTTCCCTACCTCAGAGGGGTGTGGTGAAGATAAAACCTATTAATGATTGTAGAGGTGCTCAGATATTCCAGCAGTTTGAGGGCCATCATCTTTCTATCTGTCTAGACAGGCAGGGGACATTACCTCAGCATTTGCAACATTCCCTTATTCTAAGGTATCCAGCTACCAAAAGCAAAAGTGGAAATTTTTGAGAATGACAGACCACTTTATTTTGCTCCCCTTGACAAGGAGTCAAGACATCTAGAAGTATAAGAGGAAATCTTCAGCCTTATGGAGAATGAACAACAATAATTAATATTTTATTTATATTCACCCTTCAAAAGGATACTTCAGTGTTTTTCAGTCTGTGCATCATGCCCATTACTTACACTAATACAAAAGTAGCTAATTTATGACAAGTTTTCTGGGACAGTAACAATAAAGAACAAACTTTTTATCGGAGGAAATGTAAATAGTAACTTTTGTATTGAAGCTCCAAAGGGAAGTATGGAAGGACAGTCACTTGTCTGCCTCTTATTCTTTGTTTTATCCTTTCACTGAGCATTTTCTTGACCTGTGTACTGCAGTATATGTCAGATTATGATAGTTGAGGTTAAAGTTGTAACTGTCTTTTAAATACATTTTCTGTATCAGATAGTAAATTGGGTATTTGGCATATTTCCACTTCTTTGTACACCAGGAAATATTTGGGATTTTATATCTCTGGATGGTTATTTTTGAGTTTGGTCTCTTTTTTATAGTTCCTGTGCCTGCCTTTGATTTTACATGATTCTTTATCAGTTCCAGAGTCATAATGACAATGTAGTATAATGAAAAATAAATAAATAAATAATGTGTCATTAATGGCTGAAACAATCTGAAATTGAAGATGTTTTGTTTCTGTTGGGGTTTAGCCTCCATTTAAAAAAACCCAACCTAATTCTAACAATATAATTATATTGAAAAGAAAGTTATAAAAATGCTCATTTTTAAGACGAGTTATTATTAATCTATCATAAAATTTATGTTATCTATAATATTAATGCGTTGGTAAAACTGCACTCAGTGGTCAGGAGTGGTCAATTATCTCTGTTTCTGGGATCAAAGCAGCCTAAAACTATAGTATAAAACCCAGCTGATTGGTAGTTAATTCAGTACAGTACTTTAAATAAGCCATGAAATCAGACCTGCTTTCTGATGTTAGTCAAAGTCTATCATCTTCTGAAATATTTTTAATTACCGTGAAAACATAGACATTCAAAGCAATCTTCGTATAATAGAAGTCTACCACTGGTCATGTATTTTCATAATCTGAAGAGAGAGGTTATATTTTTTAATTATTGGGGTAGCTCGTAGTGACTGCTATATTTAGGTTGTCTAGCACTTTTCATTATAAACAATTCTCGTGACCTTTTTTTGAGCAGTGCTAACTTCTCCATTGTTTCAAGTGTGCCTTTGAAATTCAGCATTGAGAAAGCCAGCTAATGTAATTAATCCTTTAGCTCAATAGAGAACTCAACTGAGATTGGGTCATCATTTTGCTAGGCACTGTTCAAAAACATAATAAGGGATAAATCCCTTCCATGAATATCTTACAATCTAGTGCAAAGTTTTTTATGTGGGAGCTGGAACTGGGACTTGACAAATTCAATTTATTTGTGGGCTATCAAACATCCATTAGATGGGGAACAACTTTTCCCACCTCCAGACATGGGCAGGATTCAAACTGGTGTCCTATAATTTGGGAGCATAATATAGTAAAATCTCATTTTGAGGGCAAGTTAGTGATGTAAAGGTAAGGAAGGTGTCATTGCATTAGTAAAAACCTACAGAATCATAATTTCAGAGGTGTCCCCCCCTGCACCATGGCAGGTGAGATTTGCTGTCTCCCTGACATCTACTCTGGCTCCCAAATCCAAGTCCTCTGATTGATGGAAATTTTGATAATACAGTGTTTGTCTGAAAAGGGATGAGTTGGATATCATTTGAAAGCCCTTTCTCCTATGAACATGATACCAAACATGACAGACCTAGAACAATTATGTAGCTGTATATTCAAAAAAATGTTTAAAAAACAAAGTTTTTAATTATATTTTAACACAGGAATGTATTGCTTGCATAAAAAAGAGATTGATTTTTGGTAATCGAAGGGAAGTTAGCCTTGATATATAGGACTTAAAACATTTGTTCATCTAAGTCATCATCAGTGACGTCTCCATTTAGGGCACCACTGCTAGACACGTCACAGTGATTCTCGTCTGTGACACACTTGCACATATCAATACAATCAGGGGCGGCTCTACAAATTTGGCCGCCCCAAGCAATCATGCCCGGGAGGTGCCCCCGAGCCGCGGGAGCAGCGGACCTGCCGCGGGCTTGACTGCGGAGGGTCCGCTGATCGCGCGGCTCAGCTGGACCTCCCGCAGCTGCGGACGTTCTGTTAACATGTTGTGTGGGTTGTTTTTGTTTTTAATTTAATAAATGACTTTGGAGGGGAGGCATCATGATGTAGTAGATAGCCTAGGCGCTGCATGGAGAGCTGGTTTCCATTCCCAGGTCTGCCACTGAGTTGCTGTATGGCTTTTGACAAGTCATTTCACCTCTGTGCCTCTGCTCCCTCTCACCTTTCTATTGTCTGTGTAGATTGTAAGCTCCTTTGGGAAGGGTCTATCTCTAATGATGTATTTTATACAGTGTCTAGTACAATGCAGCTCCAATCTTAGTTTGGGCCTCTAGGCACTACTCCAGTGAAAACTCATTTAAAATTCTCACTTATATGCAGTTCTAATTACTGTGGTGAAGTCCTACAAAGTATGGGGCTGATCCTGTCAATATATATGTGCAGTGTTGCCAACCCCAAAGCTTAAAAAATCATGAGTCACCCCCTCCCCCCTTAATGAGATTGGGGAAAGGAACAAAAAAGGGTTGTTTTTTTTTGGTCTTTCTTCCAATTCTTGAACTCCCCCTGACATTCTCAATGTTTGTGTGATATAGCTGTCACAAGCTCTTGTAAACTTATATTGAGTAAGATAGTTTTGGACAGTATTTCAGGGGCTCTCAATAGAGAACTCAACTGAGATTGGGTCATCATTTTGCTAGGCACTGTTCAAAAACATAATAAGGGATAAATCCCTTCCATGAATATCTTACAATCTAGTGCAAAGTTTTTTATGTAGGAGCTGGAACTGGGACTTGACAAATTCAATTTATTTGTGGGCTATCAAACATCCATTAGATGGGGAACAACTTTTCCCACCTCCAGACATGGGCAGGATTCAAACTGGTGTCCTATAATTTGGGAGCATAATATAGTAAAATCTCATTTTGAGGGCAAGTTAGTGATGTAAAGGTAAGGAAGGTGTCATTGCATTAGTAAAAACCTACAGAATCATAATTTCAGAGGTGTCCCCCCCTGCACCATGGCAGGTGAGATTTGCTGTCTCCCTGACATCTACTCTGGCTCCCAAATCCAAGTCCTCTGATTGATGGAAATTTTGATAATACAGTGTTTGTCTGAAAAGGGATGAGTTGGATATCATTTGAAAGCCCTTTCTCCTATGAACATGATACCAAACATGACAGACCTAGAACAATTATGTAGCTGTATATTCAAAAAAATGTTTAAAAATCAAAGTTTTTAATTATATTTTAACACAGGAATGCATTGCTTGCATAAAAAAGAGATTGATTTTTGGTAATCGAAGGGAAGTTAGCCTTGATATATAGGACTTAAAACATTTGTTCATCTAAGTCATCATCAGTGACGTCTCCATTTAGGGCACCACTGCTAGACACGTCACAGTGATTCTCGTCTGTGACACACTTGCACATATCAATACAATCAGGGGCGGCTCTACAAATTTGGCCGCCCCAAGCAATCATGCCGGAGCGCCCGAGCAGCGGACCGACCTGCGCGGGCTTGACTCTGCGGAGGTCCGCTGATCGCCGCGGCTCAGCTGGACCTCCGCGGACGGCTGCGGGCGGTTCGCTGGTGCTCGGTTAAGCTGCCGCAGTCATGCCTGCGGGAGGTCCAGCCGAGCAGCGGGGACCGAACCGGCCCGCAGTCATGCCTGCGGCAGGTCCGGTCCTCCCGCAGGCATGACTGCGGCAGCTCAACCGGCCCAGCCTGCCGCCCCCCTGGGAAAGGGCTGCCCCAGGCGGGTGCTTGCCCCGCTGGGCTCTAGAGCCGCCCCTGAATACAATGCAGGTTGCTGGGCAAACATTTGCAGGGTGGTGAGCATCTGGTCTTTGCATACAAGCAATTGATTAGCAGATGGATTGATTCGGAAGTGCATTTCGTATCAGTCCATCCTGCATGACCCATCCATGCCTGATAGAGGCATGCACTCACTCATCCCAGTCATTCCATTGCTTGATAATCCTCTTCTTGATAGCAGCTATACATGCACCTCTGGACGGTGGCAAGTTTTCTTAGTGAAAGGAGCGATCAATGGGGCTAGCAGGTATGACTGGCAGGATGTATACATGGGTCATTTGCTGTCTGCTGCTGATGTTGGAATGTATTTTTTCCCCGAAATGATGTATGATATGTCCTAGATATCCAGATCCTTTGAGAATATGTCTTCTCCCTCTTCAGCTGAAGCCATACTCAATTATTTTTCACCTTTGGAGTGCATCCCACTTTTCCACAATAACGAAGTGAGGTCAAGGTTAGTGAATGCAGAAAGCTCTGCTTTAGTCAATTAAACCAATACTTTATTGAAAACTGAGTTTTTGGCTTCAGAATTTTTGGACTTGATAGAAAAGTGTGTGTGTCATGAAGTCAGGAAGCACTTTCAAGGAACAGTTCTTTGCTGGTCCAGACAGCACATGAGGCTGGGACTAGTCTCCATTAATATAGTCCTGATAGCAGACCATAACAGTAGCATGAAGAGTACCTGTGCCATCCGCTGTATCTTCAAGGAAGTCTAAGTTATTGGCAGCACAAAAATATAGACCTTCCCTTGATGAGATCTGGGGAATGTACAGCCGTTCATTCAGTTCCATGCAGCTAAGAACATTGCTTGCTATTGCAGTCTCCAGGAAGAGTACTTTATACTCAGTGGAGGAGGCAATGCTGTGCATAAACTACACAAGAAATTTGCTACAGGTTTTGGAATTAATTGTTAAACCAACAGCCATTTGTAGTGGTAGATTGTGCATATGGCTCACAGTTGTCATGCATGTGTTGAAAACCTGCCTTTCACTCAAGCACTCGTACATGAGGCTTTGTGATAAAATGGCAGCCTTGTGCTCCACTTGCTTAATGTCAAGCTTGCTGGTGCTGAAGTCACCATGATCAAAGATGCACCATTTAAAAAAAAAAGAAAAACAGGTCACTCAGTATTATTTTTTCAGATTTGGCATCAACTATGGATCCCTGAAACTCCCACATACTGCAGGACACAATGCTTTTCCGTAAACATTTAGCATCTGGAAACAGTCTTCATATTGCTGTTGACATCAGCGCTTTGGATAGCGCCACGTCTTTTGCAGCTTATAAGTATATGCGCTGTGATTCATTTCTGTGGATAGGATTGCTAAAAACTACATCCACATCCCACAGTTCATCTTCAATAAATGCTTTCAGAGCTTTTCTGCTAAGCATTTGTTCCTCTTCAATCCTGTTCAAAGCACATATTTCTCTGTACTTAGCCTTTGCATCACCCATCACCACCACTTTTCCATCCATTTGAGCCCTCTGTGAGGCAGTTTTTGAACTCCAGCTGAGTTGCACAGTTTACAGTGGTAACATCAGTATTTGTTTCGATTGCTTTTACCTTTTGACACAATATATATGTTATTGGTGTAGCACTTGATGTGATACACAATATCATATGCATGGGCATCTTTTGGGTCAATGCACTCCCCTTTATTTTCCATGCAACATTCTTACTAAGAATGACTGCTTCATACAGTTTCACACCTGTCTTATGTGTCAAAACTGTGCTTAATGGATACTTTCGGGCTTCTGGAAAACTGCAGAAGAAAAGGTATTCTTCTCAAAACGCATGCCAAGGGATCTAAGATAAGGTGACTCTTGCCCACGACTGGCAGTTGTCTTTGCATCTTGAATTTTTTCCTGATGCTCGATGTACATCTTCTCCAAGCTCGCCAAATTCAGTTTATGCATGCATTTCTTCTAGCCTGTAAGGTGCTACCAAGCATTTAACTAGGACTTCCACAGTGGTATTCTTCAAAGATTCAGCTACTCTTTTTCTTTCCATTGATTCCTAAAAATGATCAAGATGAGAGTAAAAACGAAAAGATTGTAATAAATTATTTTGGGATTATAATTACATTATGTAATGTATGTTATGTAACTATGTGCATACCGTTTGTGGATGGATTCCAGTAATTTCTGGCATGATGCTGATGTCTTCATCAGTGCCTCAGTACAACTCTTGGCATAGTAAATAAAGTTGATAATCAGTACCACTGAAACAATTCTTTTTTTGCCGATGATGCCAAATCAACGTGATACATTCCTTCCTTTCATAGTAATCTGTAACATTAAAGAAATGAATCAGGTATCATGTTCTGAGACTGAACTGATCACACAGTACTGTCAACTGAGGGCCACAATTTAATATTGTGAGGGCTGCATGTTTGACAAGACTTTCTTAAAGTATAATTTAAAAAAGTTTATTTTTAAGCATTCTCTTTTATATATAGCTACATAGTTGTTCTAGGTTTGGTACCATTGTGTTTTTGGGAGAAGGGCTTTTGAATGATATTCAACTTGACCCATTTCTGACAATATTATCCAAATTTTCACCAGCTGGAGGAGTTGGAGCAGGGAGCCACGAGGGGCAGGAAGTCTCATCTACCACGCTGCGAACAGTGACACTATTGAAATTACTATTCGGTCGATTTTTACAAATCAAAAGACACCATTCCTATCTTTCTGTCATTAACTTGCCTACAGAATTACATATGCTCCCAGATTACTACAGGTGAAAGGCTCCATAGCTCCAAAGCAATGTTCTGAGACATCCAATCCCTGTTAATGTTATACTTTGATAATTATGTTTGCTTTCTGAAAAGATAATTTTATTAAATCAAGTTCTGTCCTTTTTGGGCTGTACGTAGGCAGGGCTTCCGCTCCCTGGACACACTGCTAAAATCATCCACACATTGCTATCAGTCTAAAACACACGCTACATCTCCCACACCCTATTCTTAAAAGGACAGCTCCTATTAAACAAATACAAATAATGCAAATGCAACAATAAAACAAATTATTAAACCAAGATGCACATTCACTTTAATAAATAAAATTTTTGCAATATAAAATTGTTCTAACAATTACTCTTGGGTCCACTAACTTTTACTTACACACACACATAATTTGTCGTATTCACATGGATCATCATCAGGTTTTCAACCCACAACCTTCAGACCTGCTGTACAGATCCCTTACACTACAGCTCTAAGCGTAATGGGGAAGATATGCTGTTGTTCCCTTTGTGGACCAGCTCATGCAGGGTGCTAAAACACTCTCATTGCCAGTGGGTTACACAAGTATTTGTGAGACAGCAGTGCAATGCTGGGCATCAATATTTCTGGTTTCTATTTGTGGCTATGGGAATGGATTGTGATCCAGTGGTTACAGACAGCATCACTAAATGTAACAATGTCTTGCTTGGGTCATCTGTGTGTACTGAATCCAGTACCTCTGAATGTAAAAGTGGCCTCTTCCACTTCAGATAAAGAGCCAGATCTCTTAGCACAGAAATACTCACAGTCAGAAACCTCTGTATGTGTAGCTACTAGAGAGTGATGCAGAAAGACAGTGTTGCAAAGTCGATGAGTCTTGGCTCTGTTATAGCTCTGTTCCTGATGTGATAGACCCAGGCTAGTTGGGAACAGCAGAGTAGTAGAAGGGAGATATACTGGCCACTGGATAAGCAGTTTTCTGTTCCCTGAGTGATCAGAGCAAGGGCTGCTCCAGGCTAATGAGAACACCTGACTCCAATTAACCTGCTAAAAGTCAGGTGAGGCTGTTAAGCACCTGACTCTAATTAAGCCCCCTCTGATGCCATAAAAGGGCTAACTCCAGTCAGGCCAAAGGGAGCCAGAGGAGAGGAAGTGCATGCAAGGAACTGGGAGCAAGAGGCGTGCAAGAAGCTGAGAGTGAGTAGGTATACGGCTGGAGGACTGAGAAGTACAAGTGTTATCAGACATCAGGAGGAAGGTCCGGTGGTGAGGATAAAGAAGGTGTTGGGAGGAGGCCATGGGGAAGTAGCCCAGGGAGTTGTAGCTGTTGCACAGCTGTTCCAGGAGGCACTCTAGACAGCTGCAGTCCACAGAGCCCTGGGCTGGAACCCGGAGTAGAGGGTGGGCCCAGGTTCCTCCCAACTCCTGATCAGACACAGGAGGAATTGACCTGGTCTGTGGCTTCTACCCGAGGGGAAGGTCTCTGGGCTGTTTCCCGACCCACAGGATGAATCTGTGAGGTGAGCAAATCGGCCAATAAACGCAGGACCCACCAAGGTAGAGGAGGAACTTTGTCACAATGGTTTCTATTCGGTTATCTGTAAAATGGTGAATGGTAGTTACCCCCAACAAGGTATGAAAGCCTGGCTCATAGTATGGGTTGTGAAGGGCGCAGAAATATTAAGAGCAGTCAGTGGAAGAGAAAGGAGTAGAACTCATGGGCTCTTGGTTTGCTGTTTAGTGCACCTAACACTAGAGACTACAGAACTTTGTGTTCTTTCTCTCCCCCCACTCTCCTCTGCACCCCAATATATGTGAAGGCTGGAGTGAGGGCCAAAGTCACATTATTTGTGAGAATTAATACTGCATACACATATAATTATCCCAGAGGGACTCTCAGTGACTTCAGTGTGGTTCCCTGAGGAAATACATAAACCCTCATACGTAAGTGAAGTCCAATAACAAGAATACAGTCATCATGAATTGCACTTAGTCTCACTATTATAATGTTCATCTCCGCTTTTTTAAACTGAGTGGTTTTCAAGTTAGCAGTGTCCTTGCAGCTGGATTTTGCTTCGTGATGTGACTGCAAAACAATTACAAAAATTAGAACAGCCTTTGGTGCATTTATTTTTCTTCTATGACAATGTTGTTTGAAAGTCTTATCTCTATAAAATCTTATAAGTGTTTCCAATCATAGACTCTGAACCTGGAAGCAGTTACTCATGAGCATGTATTTATTCCTCCATGGAGTCCCACTGAAGTCAATGAATTTTGCAAATCACTTTTAATTTTGTTTCCCCTCTTGCTATGGGAAAAAACTATACAAACAAAAAGGGGAGATGATTTTTGGAGGGCAAGCAGGGAAGCTGAATATAATCAAAGTGCAATCTAATATACAAAGTTAACACACTGGAAAACACAGAGAACGTGTTTTTTTCCCCCTCAAATCTCTTTTAGTTATTGAAACATTAGGAGTTACTTGTAACAATGTCAGCTTAAAAAAATGTAAAGTGAAGTATGATTTTTTTAAGTAGATAAAATGAACCTTTAAATCTAATCTATTATATATGCCCTGTTTTGATTTTCCAGACGAGTTCTTTAAAATTCTCCATGTGCTCATTTAGATTTAAGTGATGCTTATTGATGGCTACTTTCTTCCTGTCACGAACAGATGATTGGCCTTGAAAACTAAAACGAGCATTGCACGTATTTTAGTCTTGACAGTTATTTTTCTGAGCACTTCCCCCTTAGTGTTCCCAGGTGAGCTAGCTGAAGTCATTGGTATAAAAGATAGGAATTATTCATGATATTATCAATTTTAGAAAGATATCGCTGAACAATTTGTGTATTAAATTGACCCTATGGAATTTTCTCTCTTACTGCAAAGGGGACAGGAAGTAAGAGAAATTAAGACAAGAAGAAACCTTTTCTGCATTCAAAACTATTAAAAAAGCATTATATAATGGGCACTATTTTTATATAGTTTCAATAGCTATTAAATATGCTTAGTTAAATACAATTTTTGTTGAAGTATCTGAGGTCCTTCCAGGTTAATTAGATTAGAAATAATGAGGTTTCTGGTGGACTTCGTGGAGTCTCTGGTTTTTCTCCCTTTCTGTGTTATAAAAAGTTCTGCTTGGGGTAGTTTATTGGTTCTTTTTTTGGATGAGCTAGAGATGGGATGTCTGCTGTGAATGTCATTCTGGTTAAGATGGAAAAGCTTTATCCAAGAGATTTATGTAATGTTTCCCAATGGTCATCACACTTTGGATTAATACATGTCATAACCTGAGAATGGTTTTGTGATCTTCACTGTCCCAAAGAAATGCAGTTACCCCCTTATTAAAACATGTGAAAGGCTTACTGAAAAAAAGTTCAGTCTTGGATCATTTATACCCCTTTTTCTGCTCATCACCTTCTCTTTTTCCTATTTGCAAGAATAATTCCCTCTCTGTCCCATACCTACCGATAACATCAGCAGTTCCCTAAGAAGCCCTTTGTAAGGATAGCTGCTCTGGCCGTGTAGGTGGTGGTCTACAGACAATTGTCCCTTATTCCCCACAAACTAGCTGTATGGGACTTCATGTGCTTTTCTCCAGGCTCTGTGCAACTTCTGCAAGTGTGTACTCCAACCAACAGAACATTTATAGTTGCAGGAGAGTGCAACACTGTTATATATTATGTCACTGACTGGGGAAAGGATTTCTTACTACAACCATGACAAAAGCAGGAAAAGCTAGAGGGGAGCCAAATACAATTTAAAATTAAACAAAAATCCATTTTAATTACATCAGTATGACTCTCTTATTCATAAGGCTATAAACATTTTTATGACATTAGTTCACTGAGCATAAATACACGTCAAGTTCCCTGAACTTTGATTCATTTATTTCCAGACAATTTTTTTAAAACTTTTAATGATCAGCAGAAAAATTGGTGTGGAATTAGTTTTTTTCCCCCCTTTGTAACATATAAGGTGTCCTGCCATCTGTCCTGTTTCAGTACACTGCCTCTTGTTACAGTGTCCTCTAGTGTGGTACAACTTTGTATAAAAAGCTGCTATAATTTTTCATAGCTATATTAAGTCTTCTGTACATTTACCCTTACTATAATAACGTCTACTAATAATCAAAAGGTGGTTCTCAGTTAGGTGTAGCAACAAATGTGCAGTAGAGTTTATCTCTAAATTTTTGATGTGATAAAATGCTGATGGTAACACTTGAGTGTGTCATTACCTTTCCCATCAAATTCATCATCTTCCGATACAGCTGTGGTGCTGTTGTCATCTGCTATTTCCTAAGTCACAATTTCCATGTCAGTTTGTGGCTAAACCCCACATCTTAACAATCCCTTTTTATCCAGTTCAACATTTAACTTTCATCTACTGCATACTTATAACTGGCAGTTTTTTGCCAAAAAACTGACAAGACTGTATTGGGCATCATCAACAGCATCAGGCTTGCTTTTGGACAGCAAAGATGAAACAGCTGTTTCATTGTCCAGTACTTATGCATTCAATATATGGCCCTATTTTTTTCCATCTTTCTCTTACTATTATAGTCTTGATGGTTTTCCCTACATGTCTAATGGTGTTACATATACTTCAACATTGTTGAGACAATGGTTCAGAACTAGATTTTGTCTCTTAAGACAATTTTTTTCCATCATACCACTTTCATAGAATCATAGAAGATTAGGGTTGGAAGAGACCTCAGAGGGTCATCTAGTCCAACCCCCTGCTCAAAGCAGGACCAACACCAACTAAATCATCCCAGCCACGGCTTTGTCAAGCCAGGCCTTAAAAACCTCTAAGGATAGAGATTCCACCACCTCCCTAGGTAACCCATTCCAGTGCTTCACCACCTTCCTAGTGAAATAGTGTTCCCTAATATCCAATGTAGACCTCCCCCACTGCAACTTGAGACCATTGCTCCTTGTTCTGTCATCTGCCACCACTAAGAACAGCTGAGTTCCATCCTCTTTGGAACCCCCCTTCAGGTAGTTGAAGGCCACTATCAAATCCCCCCTCACTCTTCTCTTCTTCAGACTAAACAAGCCCAGTTCCTTCAGCCTCTCCTCGTAAGTCATGTGCCCCAGCCCCGTAATCATTTTCGTTGCCCTCCACTGGATTGTCTCCAATTTCTCCACATCCTTTCTGTAATGTGGGGCCCAAAACTGGACGCAATACTGCAGATGTGGCCTCACCAGTGCCGAATAGAGGAGAATAATCACTTCCTTCGATCTGCTGGCAATGCTCCTACTAATGCAGCCCAATATGCTGTTAGCCTTCTTGGCAACAAGAATACATTGTTGACTCATATCCAGCTTCTCATCCACTGTAATCTCCAGGTTCTTTTCTGTGGAACTGCTTCTTAGGCAGTCAGTCTCCAGCCTGTAACTCCATTGTGTCTCATAGTCTCTGGTCATATTCTCCAAGCCACTGCTTTAATTTGGCATGCCAGCACTCTTTGCCGTGTCATATCCAGAAATGCCAAATTGTAGAAGGAAAAAATTCTCAGTGGTAGGCAGTATAGGGTGACCAGATGTCTCGATTTTATAGGGACAGTCCCGATTTTGGGGTCTTTTTCTTATATAGGCTCCTATTACCCCCATCGCTGTCCCGATTTTTCACATTTGTTATCTGGTCACCCTAAGGCGGTAGGAAAGGTGCAATCATTTTTGCCATATAAAATAGTCTTGGAAGCATAAGTGGCTAAATTTTCAAAAGAGAAATGTAGTATTACTAAATGTATCTTGACAAAAGTGTGCTTGACAGATTTTCTTTTGACCTACCTTTCCGTATGGAAAATAATTTTACACCATAAACCTTATCTTGCTTTTCCAGTGCTGACTGAAGATTCCTTTTGCGTTGCTAGAATGACTTTTAGAGCTTTCTGGTGCATGGCTGGTGTTTGATGGGCATATCCTGGGGTGTTCTATTTGTCTACAGCAGTGGGGTTGCTCTTTTCTGTCTCACATCCCACTGTAGGTGCGTTCAAGTTGGCTTCTTTGGGGTATGATTAAAACATGCTACTTCCTCAGTAGATGTTTGATTTTTCTGATGAGTGTTTTTCTTGCACTAACTTATTTTCCTAGTGGAGTTCCTAAGCATTATTAAAGGTGTTTAGCAGTCACTCGTCCATGGATGATATTTTGTGTGTGTGCACGATGCTTAATGCAGTAATCTGTTTTCCATTGGGGGAAATTTACAAGCACATAACCCCTGCCTCACACAAACTGTTTCCCACAAAGATTTCTCATGCAACGTGTGAGGTTTCTTTTTTCTTGTCTATATGAATTACATTATCACTCTGATACCAACAAATTTAAACAACAACAAAAAACTTGATTAAAGTATGTGTAACCCGGCTGTCTGGTCTTCACAGAAACTGTATCATCTGTAAATAATAAACAAAAGCAAAATCAGCATTGGGAATGTGTAGTAGTTCTCTGCTACTAACAGTGAGGCCTTGGGGAAAAAAATCTCCTATTTCCCAGTGACTGTTGCCAGGTATGGTGTAGCTTCTAAGACAATTTGAAGGGCTGTTTACTTAAAGAGCCTAATGGTCAATTGTGTAGCCATGGCCCACAGTACTGTCATTTTGATTTTTTGAATAATGCACATTAAAAAGAAAACGTGTCTTGATGGCTTGAAGACATATCTTAGAGCCAGGCACTCTGTTTTCTAATCTCAGCACTGATACTGATTCACTGTTTGGCCTTGGGTAAATCATTTAATCTCTCTGGACCTGTTTCTCCACTCCATAAAATGGGAAAGTAACACTTACTTTAGGAATGGATTCTAATACCCTTACTCATATTAAGCAATATCTTACTTCATGTGTAGCGTCATTGATTTTACTCAGACTGCCAAAGAAATAAGATGATATTCAACATTAGTAACTGTAAGAAGGTGGTCCTTAGTATTTAAGGTATAGATTTCATCTTTTTTTGTTTTCCCTATAAAGCACCTGGTATACACATGGCATTGTGTAAATAATAAAAATGTTTACTTCATCCAACATTTTGAGGATTCATTAGGCAAAGTTTGTAAATTGCTTTGTATATAAAGGACTGTACAATTTATCATTATTATTATTTATTAAAATGTCTTAGAATTCATATCTCATACAAACATCTTTCAGTTTCTGGGAACCTCAAACATCCAGACTTCAGTTTTTCTGTGGTCGTCATTTGTCCAGGTTTATTCTTTAAGTTTTGGTTAGTTTACAGATAAAATATTACCATTTTACTGTCTCTGGCATTTTTTGATATTTCAGAGCATTTTCAGGAACAAAGAGTTGCATGCAGAAATCTGGATCTAAAAATATTTAAGGATTTTAATCTATTTAATACATACTGAAGGAGTTCAGTGTGCAAATTTTTCACATTGTATGTGCTTGAATTATAATTTCAAGTTATTTTTCTAGGAGTTTTTTTGGGCGAAGTAACAGTTTATGATACACTTTCTATGATGATGTAATGTTCTATCATATATGTTCATTGTCTCTGAATTAGTCACCATATAGCACTTACTTTTTTCCTGTTTCTAGCAGCCCGTAGGAACTGTTCCTCTTGGTATGCCAGTAACGAGAAAAAAAGAGGATGAGGTGTCAGTTGGAAGTATGCCTTTGGCAAAGCAGCAGTCAAATCAAGCTTCTGAGTATGCCAGCAGCCCTGTCAAAACAAAAACTGTAACAGGTATGTTCTCTTTTTAATTGAATCTGGCCATTTTGTCTTCTCGCCAGCACATAACACACAAGCATTTTTAGCGGCATTACATTTTTCAGACTTAAACAGTTCGTTTTAAAACGCTCATTTTATTTACAATTTATGTAATTAAAAATCATCAGATTTTTAATTTCTAAAACACATTAAACACATTTTATTTGCCTCTTGTTTTGCTATTAGTATTGAGGTTCATGCTCTTTCAGACAGTGCTCTTGCTAAGCTGGATGAAGCAGATGCACTTACAGTAGAATTTTAATTATTGTCTTGATATATAATGTCAATGGAACTACTCACATAATCTCGTTCTAGCATGTTCAGAAGTCTTTGTAGTATCAGGGTCTTATGTTTAAATAAAGTACAATGCAGTATTTTCAAGACCACCTACTTATGGAAAATGTATTAGCCACCACTTTGTTTTCTGTCTTTAACAAAAACTTAAATGCTGGAGTAGTTTGTGGTCCTTAACAAATGTCTATGCTTATGTTGTAGCATGTTATTACTGATTGTCAATGGACATAACAATCTGTACATTTCTGGGCTATCATAGCGTGCGTCACTTATTATTATAAGACACAAGCCAAAAAATTGATTCTATCCATTTAAAAAGTGTAGTAATCCTTATAAAATACATGGGACCAAATTCTACTTTCATTCACACTGGTGTATATTCCCACATAGAACTTATCATTGTCCTCATTGCTATGTTCTTCTGTCAGTGCTATATGATTGACGTCTTTAGGAATCTGGTTTGGAATCTGGCAAAAACGATGCATGGGTTAATAGGTTCCCAGTTGATGAGTGATTTTTCAGCAGAATCTGTTATAATGAGCATTACTCCCTCTGAGGGTTTGTTGTCACTACAACCTGAGTAAATGAGATGTTTCTTCTTTTGCCTGAAGTGCTTGTTTTCTGCACCTATCAATCTGCTCTCATTGATACCCAGAATTTAAAGTTTATAGTTGTCCATCTCCCTCATGATTGCTGAGATCTTTGGTATTTGAAATGTTGTTCTCATGTTCCAGTAACCAACTCTGAAGTGTTTTATTGTGCTAGCATCAGTTTTTGGGTTCCTGGCTTCCAGAGACTGGCTTTCACAGGAGCTGTCATGCAGCATTAGGGGTCGGCAGATTTAATTTTTAACAGAGTAGTAGCCTGATTCCATTTCTATAACCAGTAAGATGTTTCTACAAAGCCAAATGGTTAGCCCTGTGTTCAGCCCTCCCCACTTTACCTGGGCTTGGGACCAGCAGTCACATGAGTGTGCAGCAGGTGGGCTTATGTTGTAGAGCTAGCGGCTGAAACTGCTGCTATGATAGGAAACCACAGAGCTGTTTACCAAGTGACTAAAACTCTGTGTGAAAATTTCAAAACAGGACATGAGCCAATAAAAAGAAAAGATGGAAAAATGCTTACAACTGAGGTAGAACAGAAAAACAGATAGGCAGAGCATTTCAAAGAAGTACTCAGTAGACTCAGCCCCATCACAGCACCAGATCTGATGAAATGTGAATCTGATCAACTTGACATTAACATTGATCCAATAGAGATATCAGAAGCACAGTCTGAAGTAAAAAATCTGAAAAATAACAAAGCAGTGGAGGATGATCAAATTACAGCAGCAATGATAAAAGTACTTGATACCCCCATCTAATGAAATTGACAGAATTGTTCAATGAAGTTTGGGGGGAAAATAGTCCTCTTGACCAGTGGAAACATGGAATCATCTGAAATATCACCAACTAGCAGCTCATTTGCACCAGAATCAGAAGGGAGTGCTGGAGATATTTGGGGCATATACTTTGGATGACAACACACAGACTTCCACATGAAGCTTGTCAAGTGAATACCGACTGATTTAAGGAAATAAGGCTGCCTTAGAGCAGTGGTCCCCAAACTGTGGGGTGTGCCCCCCTAGGGGGACATGGAGGAACATTTAGGGGACGCGGCGGGGCCTGGGTCAGCCCCCCTGCTCTGCTCCAGCCCTGTCCTATCCCTGTCCCAGGCCCAGCTGTGGCTCTGCTCCCAGCCATACCTCCGGCCCACGGGACCACCGGCTCCCGCTTCCATCTCTGGTCCCACTCCTGGCCCTAGCTCCCGGGAGGGGGGGGGGTGCAGCCTGCGTAAGGTGGGGGCATGACCAAAAAAGTTTGGGGATCCTGCCTTAGAGAAACCTTAAAAAGAATCCTAGTCAGGAAAGGCAGAATAGTTGAGCGAACACCCCTGAGCAAATGGAAGCAGCAACAAATTACAGAGATGAATGGAAGAGATGGTTTCCACCCTATGTGCCAACATTGGTGTGGGAAGGATATAAAATGTGTGTGTATGTATTTTTCCAGGTATTCAGTAGAATTACTCAAGATTTTCACTGATATAACTGAAATCAGAATCTGGTACTCTAATCCTAGTGCTTTTTTACTGCTATTTTGTTACTGAATTAATGCATTTGAAAAGGAACAATGACAGAAAATATGCCTTTACAGTGGATATTACAGATATGGCTATGACATCATTAATAGTGAAAACATCTGAAAATTGTCCTAATAATACATGCGTGCTTTCAATGGTTAATATTGATTATGAGAGATTGTTCTATAACTAATTATGAAGCCACAGTGTGTGTTCTGAAATTATGTTGTCATAAATATGTGACTGTGACTGACTGAAATTATGTGAATATTTGTGAATATAATTTCAGTAATGAACCATTGATCAAAAAACAAAATAGAATAGAATGGTGACAGGAACCCAAGCTGAATACATCTGTATTTTTTTCATAAACAGAAGAGGAAATTTTGGAGAAAACATAGTCTTTATTAACACCATATTCATGTTAAATCAGAAGGGGGGATTACAAACTGGGATTTTCAAAGGGAAATAGAAAAGGGAGTTGGGAATGATAAAATAGGAAGGTAAAATCTCTACCCTTTGCTTCTTTCAAATATTTCCTCAGAACCATTCAACAGTGATGCCTGTAAGAAATCAGTCAATTAAAGGTGGTTTGATGGACAAACAGGATGTCTATTGGCATTTTATCGATTTATCATTTTTAAATGATTATAAATGTGTGTATGTACATTGTGAGAAAGCAGCGGGAGAGAGGGAACTGCATGCAGGAGATTAGAAGCCTGGAGCAGACTTGCTAAATGAGACAACCAGAGACATCTGGTGCAAGGAAGGAACCTCTAGCAACTGGTTCGTTATGAGAGAGCTATTGCTGCTCTGGAATGAGGGGATTGACTCTGAGAAGCTGCAAGGGAGTCAGCTTGGTTTAGGGCACCCACAAGCTGGTAAGAGAGACTGTGCAAGTAAACCTTTTCCCACTCCCTCTGTCACTGAGGTAAGAGTCATGCCCTGGGACATATTTCTGGGGACTCTGTGAGTGATTGGGGAAATTCATTTTTGTGTGTGTTTGTTTCTGTTTGCATTTTTGGAACTTTGTAAATAAAGAAACCAGACCCCAAGAAGGGCTGTGATTGAAGGAGAAAGACTATGGGGTGTATGTGTTGTTTAAAGACCCCTGAAGAAGGGGAAATGCGCGGTGTACTGCAGAGGCAGTTTTGCCACCAGACATAAAAATGTATATATTAGACTATATTCCTCTTCCACCTTACCCTTCATATGCCTCTTATCTCATTATATTGTAGGCTCTTCAGAGAAGAGACCTTGTCTTCATATGTGTTTGTTCAGAGTCTAGCAAAATTGGACTCATATTTTGATTGGGGTTTCTGGGTGCTGCCATAATTCTCCTTCTTCTTTTAGCCTTCATTCCATTTATATGGGGTCGGCTCTTCGAATCCTTTTTCTCCATTCCAGTCTTTCTTGACTCAGTTCCTCAGAAACTCCACAACTAATCAGATCTCTTTGTATGACATCTATCCATCTAGTTTTGGATCTTCCAACTCTTTTCTTACCCTCCACTTCGAAGTTTAATATCCTGTTCTTATTTGAGTGATTGCATATGTGCATTCCTCTCTTGATGTGTGCATGCCCCACAGTTGCCATAATTTTTTCCTCAGTCGTGCCCTTTGGTATGGCTCGAGTACCCTCAACTGCCACACAATGTTGGTGCCAGTAAGAAGCACCCAGCCAGCCCCGTCCCCTCTCAGTTCCTTCTGACCTCCTATGACGGTCACTGGAACTGCTCTTCTTGCATTTGCAAGTTCTCTCTGTGGACTTTCCTCTGTATATTATAAATAGTTAGTATTAGTTAAGTAGTTAGATTTCAATGTTTGTCATTTTTTGGCCAATTCCCAGTGCCCAGGGATGCCTCGGTCATCAGGCTTAAAGCCTGCATTTTCTGCAACAAGGCTATGCCTGAGTGACCCACACACAAGTTACTTAAAGTGCCTGGGGGAAGCTTATACTGAGGACCATTGACAAATCTGCAAAGATTTTAAGCCTCACACAAAGAAGGATTGGGAGGCCAGGCTAAAGTTTCTGCTCATGGAGGAGGCACTGAGACCTCCATCTGAGTCAGGCCAGTCAGACTCAGCACCGAGTGCCGTGGCATTAGTAAGAAATGTTCCTCTGACTGAACCAGAATTCACATTACCAGTTGGCAGTGCTTGCATGTTCACAAAGTGTATAGCCATATTGGCAGCTTTCCTGAGGAGATTAAAGGTTCAGGTCTACCTTATCTGGATGATTGGATAGTCAAGGACTGGTCCATGGCTCAGGTTGTGTTCAGAGTTCAACTCATCCAGTTGATGTTCATAGCACTAGGCCTTCTGATCAATGCAGACAAGTCTACCTTTTGTCTGGTACAGAGTATAGAGTTTATTGGGGCGTTGTTGAACTCTACCTAGGCCAGGGTGTTCCTCCCCAAGTTACAATTCCAATCAGTCCAATTGCTGGTGACACACTTCAAAGATCATCCAATCACAATAGCCTGAAACTGTGTTGGGCTCCTAAGCCACATGGCCTCATGCACATATGTGATACAACACAGAAGACTGCATCTCAGACCTCTCCAGACATGGCTGGCCTCAGTATGCTCATCAAGCCGTCTCCATCTGGACATTGTGCTCACAGTACGCTCACAGGTTCTCATCTCTTTGAATTGGTAGTTGGATCTTCTCAATGTTTGTGCAGGCATTCCCCTTCATCCGCCGTCAACCATCAGTTACTCTGGTCTGAGACGCATTAGCGCTAGGGTGGGGAGCTCACCTGGGGCTCATCAGAACTCAGTGTCTTTGCTCTCTGGCAAAACCTCTCTTTTCATATCAATGTCATAGACTCAAGGCGGTTTGTCTTGCCTGTCAGATGGTCCTGCCTCATATCAGGGGCAGAAGCTTATTTGGAGACAACATTGCAGCCATGTTTTACATAAATAGGCAAGAAGAGAGAGCTCACTCTTCCCTCCTTTGTCAGGAAGCAGTTCACCTATGGGAATTTTGTATAGCCCATCAAGTCCTCTTAACTTCTGGAGGTGTAGAATGTGCTGGCAGATCATGTGAGCAGGTCTTGCTCCTGTCTCAAGTGGTCTCTTTGCCCAGATGTAGTTAGAGGCATTTTCCAGCACTGGGAGACTCCCCAATTAGACCTGTTTGCAAACAAGGACAACAGACAGTGTAACCAATTCTGCTCCCTTCAAGACCGCAGTCCAGGTTCCATTATAAATGTCTTCCTGCTACCCTGGATGGGACAATTTTATTATGCTCTTCCCCCAATCCCACTCCTACACAGAGTGCCAGTAAAGTTCAAGTGGGTTATATTTATAGCCCCACCAACATTGGTTCTCCGCTTAGACCTCTCAGTGGCGACCCCAATCTCACTCCCATTGCACCTGGATCTGATCTCTCAGGACCATGGCTGGCTGCTCCACACAAACCTGTGTTCCCTTCATTTAACAGTCTGGAAGCTCCATGGTTAAATCCCAAAGAACAGGCTTGCTCAGAGCAAGTTCACCAGGTCTTACTAAGTAGTAGAAAGCCCTCCACCAGCATGGCCTACCCATCAAAATGGAAGTGGTTCTTGTTCTGGCATTCCCAAATCAGAGTCTCGCAAATGCATTCATCCATCCAAAATATACTCAACTATTTGTTGCACCTGTAACAGCAAGGCTTAGCAGGACCCTCTATCAGATCCACCTGGCAGCAATATGCGCTTTCCACCCTCGGGTGGACAATCACTCTGTTTTTTCAAATCCCATGGCAGTCAGATTCCTCAAAGGCCTAAAAAGGTTGTACCCTGAAGTAAGGGAACCCGATCCTCCTTCGGATGTGAATCTGGTCTTCCCAAAACTTATGGGACCACCGTTGAAGCTGTTAGCAACATGCTCCTTACTATACCTCTCTTGGAAGGTGATTTTTTTTAATTGCCAACATGTCTGTCAGTTTCTGAACTGTATGCTCTCACCTTAAAGCTACCATACACAGTCTTTTTTAAAGATAAGGTGTATTTATGTCCTCACCTGAGTTTCCTCCCAAAAGTAGTTTAGCAATTTCATAATAATAGAGCAATTTACCTACCTGTCTTTTCCAAAGCCTCGTGCAAATAAGAATGAACAACGACTAGAGTTATTGGATTTTAGACACACGCTAGAATTCTACATAGAAAAGACTAAACTGTTTCAGCATTCCACCTAATTGTTCATGGCTGTAGCAAACAAAATGAGAGGTCTCCCTGTGTCTGCACAGAATTTCATCCCAGATAATTTCATGTATCCGCACTTGTTATGATTAGGCAGGCGTTTATCCGCCAAGTAATCTGTCTGCTCATTCCATGAGATTGCAAGCAACTTCAGCAGTGTTCTTAGCACAGACCCCTATCCAGGACATTTGTAAGGGTATTTCTACACTATGAAATTACTCCGGTTTTACATAAGTCGATTTTTGGGAACAGATTGTATAAAGTCGAGTGCATACATCCACACTAAGCACATTAATTTGGTGGTGTGCGTCCATAGAACCGTGGCAAGTGTCGACTTTCAGAGCGGTGCACTGTGGTAGCTATCCCACAGTTCCTGCAGTCCCTGCTGCCCATTGAAATTCTGGGTTGAATTCCCAATGCCTGATGGGGCCAAAAATTTGTCGCAGGTCATTATGGGAAAATGTCATCAGTCCACCCTCCCACCCCTCCATGAAAGCAATGGCAGACAATCATTTCGCACCCTTTTCTCTGGATTGCCCGAGCAGACACCATAGCACGGCAAGCATGGAGCCCATTCAGCCTTTTTTCACTGTCACCGTATGTCTACTGGATGCTGCTGACAGTGCTACACAGCAGCAGCTGCAGCTCCTTGCCTTTGCAAGTTAGCAAAGACGGTTACCAGTGATACTGAACCATCTGCTGCTGTTATGGGTGCTCCTGGCTGGCCTCCGTGAGGTCGGTCGGGGGCGCTTAGACAAAATGGGAATGACTCCCCAGGTCATTCTCTTCTTTAAGTTTTGTCTAATGGAGATTCAGTGCTGCCTAGAATATCAGGCAAGCCCACTAAAGAACCACAGATGCAAGCGGCCACTCCGGGTCAGAGCCCCAGACATCCCGCAGAAATTAAGAGCTGCATGCTATCCTAGGGGGTGCCTGTATCACAACCTCACCTGTTGCTTCCCTCCTTCCCCATTCCTCCTGGGCTACCATGGCAGTTATCGGCCCATTTGTGTGATGAAGTAATAAAGAATGCATGAATTTGAAACAACACTGACTTTATTGCCTCTGCAAGCAGAGATCAAAGTGGGGAGGGGAGGACGGTTGGCTTACAGGGAAGTAGAGTGAACCACCATTCTGCACTTGCTCAGCCTATAGTTGGACTGCCCCTTACTACGGTCCAGGCTTCATGAGCCATGAGAGCAAGGGGTAGGCGCAACCGTGTGGTGCTGCCGACTGGGAGAGCAGCCTGAGGCAGAAGTCTCCAGCTCGCATGATATTCGAGGCAGGACTGAATCTCCATTACACGGAACTTAAAGAGAGAATGACCTGAAGTCATTCCCGTTTTTTTCCAGGCACCCCCAACCGACCTTACCGAGGCCAGCCAGGAGCACCCATGTCTGCCCAATCACCCCTACCGACCTCACCAAGGCCAGCCAGGCGCACCCACAGGACGACGATGACGGATACCAATCATACTGCACCGTCTGCTGTCCGCAAGGCAAGGCAAGGGGATGCTGCTGTGTAGCGCTGCAGTACTGTGTCTGTCCACAGCATCTAGTAGACGTACGCTGACAGTGAAAAAAGGCGAGAAACGATTTTTTCCTTTGCTTTCACGGAGGGGGGCGGGAGGGCTGATGACATGTACCCAGAACCACCCGCAACGATGTTTTTGCCACATCAGGCATTGGGAGCTCAATCCAGAATTCAAATGGTTGGAGGAGACTGCGGGAACTGCAGGATAGCTACAGTCGTCAGTCACCCCTCCCTCCGTGAGAGCAACTGCAGACAATCGCTTCGTGCCTTTTTTCCACGCAGATGCCATAACATGGCAAGCATGGAGCCCGTTCAGCTCACCACAGCAGTTATGAGCATTGTAACACCTCACGCAGTATCGTGCAGTTTATGCAGAAGCAGAAGCTGAAAAACCAGGTGAGGAGGCGACAGCAGCACAGTGATGAGAGTGATGAGGACATGGACACAGACTTCTCTCAAAGTGCAGGCCCCGGCAATATGGACATCATGGTGTTAATGGGGCAGGTTAATGCTGTGGAACGCCGATTTTGGGCCGGGGAAACAAGCACAGACTGGTGGGACTGCATAGTGTTGCAGGTCTGGGATGATTCCCAGTGGCTGCGAAACTTTTGCATGCGTAAGGGCACTTTCATGGAACTTTGTGACTTGCTTTCCCCTGCCCTGAAGCGCAAGAATACCAAGATGAGAGCAGCCCTCACAGTTCACAAGCAAGTGGTGATAGCCCTCTGGAAGCTTGCAATGCCAGACAGCTACCAGTCAGTCGGGAATCAATTTGGAGTGGGCAACTACTGTGGGGGTTGCTGTCATGCAAGTAGCCAACGCAATCACTGAGGTGCTGCTATCAAAGGTAGTGACTCTGGGAAATGTGCTGGTCATAGTAGATCGCTTTGCTGCAATGGGATTCCCTAACTGTGGTGGGGCGATAGATGGAACGCATACCCCTATCTTGGGACCGGACCTCCAAGGCAGCCAGTACATAAACCGCAAGGGGTACTTCTCAATGGTGCTGCAAGCACTGGTGGATCACAAGGGACGTTTCACCAACATCAACATGGGATGGTCAGGTAAGGTTCATGATGCTCACGTCTTCAGGAACTCTGGTCTGTTTAAACGGCTGCAGGAAGGTATTTACTTTCCAGACCAGCAAATAACTGTTGGGGATGTTGAAATGCCTATAGTTATCCTTGGGGACCCAGCCTACCCCTTAATGCTCTGGCTCATGAAGCTGTATACAGGCACCCTGGACAGTAGTAAGGAGCTGTTCAACTATAGGCTGAGCAAGTGCAGAATGGTGGTAGAGTGTACATTTGGACATTTGAAGGGTCGCTGGTGCAGTTTACTGACTCTTTCAGATCTCAGCAAAACCAGTATCCCCATTGTTATTGCTGCTTACTGTGTGCTCCACAATCTCTGTCAGAGTAAGGAGGAGACGTTTATGGCAGGGTGGGATGTTGAGGCAAATCGCCTGGCGGCTGATTACATGCTGCCAGACACCAGAGCGATTAGAAGAGCACATCAGGAAGCGCTGTGCATCAGAGAAGCTTTGAAAACCTGTTTCATGACTGGCCAGTGTACCGTGTGACAGTTCTATTTGTTTCTCCTTGATGAAAACCCGCCCCCTTGGTTGACTCTAAAATTCCCTGTAAGAAAACCACCCTCCCCCCTTCAATCACAGATTGGAAATAAAGTCACTATCATTTAAAAACCATGTATTCTTTATTAATTGATTATAAAAATAGAGAGAGAACTCACAAGGTCGACCAGGTGGGGTGGGAGAGGAGGGGAGGAGGGAAGGAAGAGGCCACTTCAATACTTGTTGAATGACAGCCTTCTGTCCACTGGGGTGGAGTGGTTGGGTGCCTGGAGCCTATCCCCCACCCCCCGCGTTCTTTGGCATCTGGGTGAGGAGGAGGCTATGGAACATGGGGAGGAGGGAGAGCGGTTATATAAGGGCTGCAGCGGAAGTCTCTCCAGCTGACGTTCCTGAACCTCCACCAGACGCCAGATCATGTCCGTTTGTTCCCTCAGTAGCGTTGCTTCGTGCATCCTCTGATCTTCCTGCTGGCACCTCTCCTCACGTTCACTGGCTGCTTTCCTGTCCTGTGCTATTGTGTCCCTCCACCCTTTCTGCTGAGCTCTTTCAGTGTGGGTGGCCTGCATGAGCTCAGAGAACATTTCATCGTGCATGCATTTTTTTCGCCGATTTATCTGAGATAGCCTTTCGGACAGAGGAGGGAGACTTGAAACATTTGCAGCTGCAGGAGCTAAAAAAGGGAGAGAAGTATTTAAAAAGATACATTTTACAAAACAATGGGTATACTCTTTCACGGTGAACAACACTATTCACATTATATAGCACATGTGATTTCAGTACAAACTAACCCCCCCATCCTTTTCTCTGGGATGACTGCTTTAACCCTCTCCCCACCCCACCGCGTGGCTGGTATCAGGGAAGATCCCTGCTAGCCAAACACTCAGCGCCAATGCCTCCTCCGCCCCCCACCGCTTCACTAACTGCGGGGAGGATTTCTTTTCAGCCTCAGGCAAACAGCCCAGTAGGAACGGCCACCTATGAATGTCTCCATAATTAAATTCTCATATTTCAACCAGGTTACCATGGACGATATCACTTTCCTGAGGATAAAACAGAGAGATAAAGAACTGATGTTGCTTGAATGCCAGCAAACACCAGGACCATATGCTGCCAGGCTTTGTCATGCAATGATACCAGAGTACTTGCTACTAGCATAGTGTGGTAAAGTGTCCTACCATGGAGGACGGAATAAGGCTGCTCTCCCCAGAAACCTCTGCAAAGGCTTTTAGAGTACCTCCAGGAGAGCCTCATGGAGGATTTCCGCTCCATCCCCAGACACGTTAACAGACTTTTCCAGTAGTTGTACTGGCCACAAATGCATCCCAAGTCCTCAGGGCAAATTAATCATTAAAAAACACTTGCTTTTAAACCATGTTTTATATTTACAAAGGTACACTCACCAGAGGTCCCTTCTCTGGCTTCATGGTCCGGGATACGGCCTTGGGAGGGTATTTCAATCAGGCTGAGAAAAAGATCCTGGGCTGTTGGGGAGAACAGTGTGCTGTGTGGTCTCCTTAACCTCGTCCTCCTCATCTTCCCCATCTGCAAAATCCTCAGGCATGGTGACTGAGAATACCCCATCATCGGAGTCCACGGACAGGGGTGGGGTAGTGGTGGCAGCCCCCCCAGAATTGCCTGCAGCTCAGCATAGAAGTGGCATGTCTGCGGCTCTGTCCCGGAGCGTCCATTTGATTCTTTGGCTTTCTGGTACGCTTGTCTCAGCTCCTTAAGTTTCATGTGGCACTGTGTTGAGTCCCTGTTGTGGCCTCTGTCCATCATGGCCTTGGAGATTTTTTTCAAATATTTTGGCATTCTGTCTTTTGGAACAGAGTTCTGATAGCACAGATTTGTCTCCCCATACAGCGATCAGATCCAATACCTCCCGTATGGTCCATGCTAGGGCTCTTTTTCGATTCTGGGACTGCATGCTCACCTGTGCTGATGAGCTCTGCATGGTTACCTGTGCCGATCAACTTTCCATGCTGGGCAAACAGGAAATGAAATTCAAAAGTTCGCAGGGCTTTTCCTTCTACCTGGCCAGTGCATCCGAGTTCAGATTGCTGTCCAGAGCAGTCACAATGGTGCACTGTGGGATAGCTCCCAGAGGCCAATACCATCGAATTGCGTCCACAGTAACCCTAATTCAAACCGGCAATGTCGATTTCAGCGCTACTCCCCTCGTTGGAGAGGAGTACAGAAATCAATTTTAAGAGCCCTTTATGTGGACAAAAATGGCTTCATTGTGTGGATGGGTGCAGGGTTAATTTGATTTAATGCTGCTAAATTCAACCTAAACTCGTAGTGTAGGCCAGGCCTAAAGTAGCAAGCTGGTCATCGGTGCACACTTTCTCCTCCCATTATGTCATCACCCATTACTCTAGGGATGATGCCAAATTTGTTGAGCTGTGCTATGCTCTGTGTGTATGTGAACTCTGATTCATTTGCCTATATTACTGCTTGGAAGTCACCAAGAGTGGAATGCCCTGTGCAATCACTCAAAGAAGAAAAAATGATTAGTCACCTTTTGTAACTGTTGTTCTTTGAGATGTGTTGTCATATGTCCCTTCTAGAACACGCCCTCCTGCTCCTCTACATCGGAGTTTCTAGAAAAAAGGAATTGAGATCGTCTGGGCACTTTATACTGATGCTAGCGGCCCAAGGCAGCAGAGGGCACTTGAGCAACCCCAATAGGTACCACTGAGGGGAAAATTTCAGATGACTGTGCATGGGGCATGCATATACCAAGAGTAAAATGGACATGTGCAACACATCTCGAAGAACAACAGTTACGAAAGGCTAGTAACCATTATTTTCCAATATAGTTTTCTGATCTTCTTTTCTCATGTCCAAACCATCTAAGTATGGATTCCCTCAGCTTTTCTGTAATTGGTACCAACATCACATTTCTCCTAATTTGTTCATTCTGAACATGGTTCATCCTTGTAACGCCAAGCATCCATCTTGTTGGGTTTAGTGTGTGAGTGTTGGGTGTCATTGGTGGCCTGTGATATAAAGGAGGTCAGACTAGATGATCGAGTGGTCTCTTCTGGCCTTAAACTCTATGACTCTGTTAATATTTTAATTTCCACTGTATTCAGGACCTGCCTTTAAATAAATATGAAATAATAACGTTTTGGGAGCCCTCATTTCCCATCCCACTCTTTTACTCTAAACTTGTTTGCTCTCAGTGTTGATCCTCATATTTCCCTCAGGCTGGAAACTATTGACTGAGGAGGAATACATTTGCATGGAACCCAGGAACCCAGAGCAACTTCATAAATGTGAAGCTAGTAGTTGGGAGAAAGCAAGTGGGAAGTATGAGTGCTAGAGCTGGGGAAATACCCTTTGGAAAACCAGGGAGGTGAGTCTTTATGAAGTGAAGAAGAAGGGTTTACTCAGGAGTGGGAAGGGAGGTGGGCCTGCTATGTGGAAAAGGAAAAGTAAGAGGGAACTAGGATAAATGTATATTTGGCATTGAGGACTGGTTAATTTGCAATTATAGAATTTTTAATGGCTCTTCAAAGTTGTTATGGGGGGAAGGAGTGAGGGTAGGGGCAAGTGTGTATTTGTGCCAAGTGAGTTTTTCAAAACTTGGATTCTGAATTACACCTACAAAAACTGCACAAACTTTCATTTTTGCACAGGTAATTGCTCATGCAAATATTTACTTGCATGCACAAATGTAACATTAGAATATGGCAGTTGCCTGTTAATGCAAGCATCTGCATTTTATTTGGACATAACTTTGGACCTGAGTTTTGAGAATTCATCCCTATGGCTGGCTCATTCTCTTTTTCAATTGTCTAGCTGATTCTGACCTTTGACCTTTGCTACTATCTTCTTTGTAAGGGAATCAGATTTTCCATTGCTGGTAATGGTCAAATCAGAACTTATTAGTCAAAAAGTCTGTTGCTCAGAATCTGGAGATGTCAAGAAAGGTGGTAATGTTGATTTTACAGACAACCTCTTTTTTTGTAGCAAAAATTTTGTGGCAAAAAATTGATAAATGATAAATAACGGTAATAATAAAGACAAACAACTATTTTCATGGGTCATCAAAGTACTCCTTAGTTTTCTAATGCAAAACTGCTCAATTTAAATTAAAAGTGGATGTTGAGAAGTCATGTTTTTAATTATTTAGCAAAATGGACATTACTGCAGCAAAAAAGAAAACTTCCTTGTTAGATTTCATTTATATTAGAAATCGCTCACTTTAATCATGTACTTTATCTCACTAGTTTAGACTAAATCCCATTCCTTTTATGATTAATCGGGTATTTAGTTTCATTGTAAAATAATTTCATGGCACAGAGTTTGACACTAATGAATAAAATATGATAGCTTTGTTTCTCTCAGGAGATAGAGTGGTTTGACTAAGTATTCTATTTTCCTTTTTGAATTAAAAGTAGTTAGTCTTTTGAAGAATGCATTATGGAATTTGGCATAGTTAATTCATGCTTTGTTAAGGACTTCCAAATTATGTGAAAGTGGGAAATATTATATATGATAAGCAAAGCTATAGCACGGCACTGTTTGTTTAAAAAAATATCTCTTCAAAATTTGTTCTTTTATCTTTTTTAAGATTGCAATGTACATGACAAAATGTTTGGTCCTAATCCTAGATCTCAACTTTTAAATATGTGCACATTTTTGCATGCTCTGGAGTTGCAGGTGTAGAATGCATGATGTACAGATGTAGATAGGAGTTGCATCTTCACACGGGTATGCAGATCTCTGGCTTGCCCATGTAAATTTTGTGCACATGCGGTTTTATGTACATATTTAAATTTAAGCCTCAGTGTATAAAAGTAAAAGCTAAAACATTGTTGGTTACTAGAAGTGACTTACAAGGACATCATGTCCACCTCAAAGGGACCCCTAATAGTAAAGAGAGATAATAGTGTTCTGGAAATGTTTTCACTCTTAGGCCTGGTCTACACTAAGAAGGGGGTTCGAATTAGGGTACGCAAATTCAGCTACGTGAATAGCGTAGCTGAATTCGAAGTACCCTAGTTCGACCTACTCACCCATCCAGACGCGGCGGGGTCGAACTCCGCGGCTCCCCTGTCGACTCCGCCAACTCCTTCTGCCGAGGTGGAGTACCGGAGTCGACCGCGGCGCTTCCGGAGTTCGAACTATCGCGTCTAGATCAGACGCGATAGTTCGAACTCCAAAAAGTCGAACTCTCTGCGTCGAACCGGCAGGTAAGTGTAGACGTACCCTTAGCCTCTGTACCCTCCTGTTTTTCATCAATAGCTTGCTGGAAGTGGATGGGACAACAGATGCTTTATTTCTAGAGTTCATATTTCTAGAGTTCATAGCCTAATGGGCAGAATTGGTTTCTGGTTAGAGGATTTAGGGAGGGAAGATCTGGCCTGTCAGTGAAGTTGAAGAACACTAGACTTGAACTCCCATTTCCTATAGTCTGTGATTTGACTAGCTAGAAAGACCTCTGTTGTGGATGTGAGGCCACAGGCGATGGTAGTTATGAGAATTTGGAAAGGTTCAGCTGTAGAAGGTGAAGCTTCCCATCAAAAGAATTACAATTGACTCTACTCTTTCTTTCAGCTCCTCTTTTCTGCCAGAGATGTATAACATATATTGGAATATGACTAAATTAATACGAAGTGTGCTAATCTTACAATTGTATATCTGTGCCTTTATTCCATTTCTTTATTCCCTTCATTCCCATCTCCTAGTTTAGTTGACTCTGTCTAACATATTTCCAGTTTCATTTTACCTTTTTGTATCTAGATTTTCTTCATCAAGTGGTGTCCCTGTGGGTGCTCCACTCTAGGTGTCAGTGCGTCCCTGCACCGAAGATTGGAGATTTCTCGCAGCAATATTTGGCCGGGGGAAGGGTGCGCACAGGAGTCATCTCATGCAGCTGTTGGCACCTCCTGTAGCACGCGCTCCCCCGACCGTCCCCTCAGTTCCTTCTCAACCATCCTCAGCTGCAGTGGAGCTCCGTGGCAGTGCTCTCTTTGATACTTTCTGGGGAAAAAAAAAAGTTACAAGTTACATAGGAACTTCTTTTTAGTCTATACTTAGTTACATTGTTTCCTTAGTTCCTCTTAGAAGTTTTTCTTCCAAAAAAAAAAGGGGGAGGGATGGGGGGTGAGAGAAGAAAGAAAAAGGCTTTTTCTCTCCTTAACTCCCCTTTGGAAAGAGTTTCTACAGTTTACCTTTACAATTAACTCCCACCCTTATCTCTTGAAAGGAGGAGAGGCTTAACTGCAGTCCTGCTAGGCTCAACAGGAGTTAAAAAGTGTGACTCCTGCCGTGAACCACCGGTCTCTGACGGCCACACATCCTGCATTCTCTGTCTGGGAGAAACTCATATCCCAGAAATGCACACATTGCACCAACTTAACATCAAGGGCAAGACGTGACAGGGATCTCCACTTGAAAATGCTTCTGCTGGAGAAATCCCTCCAACCTCTGCAAGAGACGTCCTCTGGGGAGTCTCACAGACCGAGATCCCTGAGTTCTGATAAGGCTCCGACTTCGAAAACTGTCAGGAAGCGAGCCTCAAGCTCTCCAGCAAGGGTCTCTCAGAAAAAGAGAGCTTCCCCAGCTAAGTCTTTATCCTCAGTGCTCCAGTCATCCAGATTGAGCACTTATGAGGCACCGGGCTCCTCCGGCACCATCCCTCAGTGGACCCCTGCTGAGCCCCAACGTGTGGCACCGGAGTTGAGACGTCAGGTCTCCTCCATGGCATCGACTACCCCGGTACAGAGCGTGGCACAGGCAGCTGCACCGCGATCAATGCTTCCACTACTGGCACCAACCCAAGACTTGATGCCAGCTAACAAGCCAAACCCAGCACCGATCAGCGCTCCAACGGTCAACTGCAATCCCAAGGTGGGACCAGCACAACTCCTGCGTCCTGCTGACATAGCAGTTTCTTCGGCACCACAGTCACCACTGCTTGGCACCGAACACTCCTCGAACTACATAGCATGGTACCATCCTTCATCTCCTGCACCACCCTCCATGCATGGTGGCGAGGAAGGAGACATGCAGGACATCTGCTTCTCCTCTCAACGTTCATAGGGGGGACGGATAGCTCAGTGGTTTGAGCATTGGCCTGCTAAACCTAGAGTTGCGAGTTCAATCCTTGAGGGGGCCACTTAGGGACCTGGGGCAAAATCAGTACTTGGTCCTGCTAGTGAAGGCAGGGGACTGGACTCAATGACCTTTCAGGGTCCCTTCCAGTTCTATAAAATAGGTAGATTCCATACATGCCAAGACAATATGGCCAAACCATAGATTTACTACCTTGACTAATCTTATTTCCACGGTGACCATCAGCCCACAAACTTCAGTGGGGACATGCCTTCAGATTCTGGGACATATGGCAGCTACGACTTTCGTAGCAAAGTATGCCAGACTCCATATGCGCTGTCTGCAGCACTGGTTGAGCACAGTCTATGCACCCAGCAAACACTCTCTCAGCAGACATGTGACACTACCACCAAGGGTTATCCTCTCCCTACAATGGTGGACACAGCCAGGGAATGTAAACTCTGGGATTCCCTTTCAACAAGACCCTCCATCAGTGACTATTACAACAGATGCCTCTCTGATAGGTTGGGGGTGCCCACTTGGGTCACCACAATGTACAAGGCAAATAGTCTGCGACAGAAACCCTACTACATATCAATCTCCTGGAACTCCGTGTAGTACACAATGCATGCCGGCATTTCCTCCCACTCATACGAGAAACCTCAATCTCTATTCTCACCAACAATGTGGCGTACATGTTTTACATCAATCGCCAAGGAGGAACCAGGTCTCACTCGCTATGCGTAGAAGCCATGAATATATGGAACTTCTGCATCCACAACAATATAAACATCACAGCATCATACCTACCAGGGTGCCAAAACACCCAGTAATCGACCTTTTTGCCTCAGCAACAAATCACAAATGTCCACTATTTTGCTCCAGAGCAAGCCTGGCACTGGGATTATTAGAGGATGCCTTCCTCATCCTGTGGAATGTGTCAGTCATGTACGCCTTCCTGCCGACGGCCCAGACAGACTTGGTTTCTGTACCTCTCACATCTAGCAGTCTGGGCCCCGCAACTGCTGCCTTTCCGGACAGACCTCCTGTCCTAGAACAAGGGCCTGATGCTCCATCCAGACCCAGTGAAACTCCATCTCAAAGTGTGGCTCCTCTCTGGTTCCAGCATGGGGAATTGAACTGTTTGGGGAAAGTTAAACAGGTATTACTAAATAGCCGTTGCCTCACCACTAGAAATACTTATTGCCACAAGTGGAGAAGATTCTCCCTTTGGTGTCAGCAAAAACAGCTGGACGCAACCATGGCGCCTCTATCTATGATCCTAGACTACCTACTAGAACTGAAGGTAAATAAGGTAAAATAATTGGATATATACCAATCTCCTAGAACCATAAGGGACCTTGAAAGGTCATCGAGTCCAGCCCCCTGCCTTAACTAGCAGGACCAAGTACTGATTTTGCCCCAGATCCCTAAGTGGCCCCCTCAAGGATTGAACTCACAATCCTGGGTTTAGCAGGCCAATGCTCCAACCAATGAGCTATCCCTCCCCCCAAAGGAAGGAAACGGGGTTAGCCATAAGCTCTATTAAAGTACATCTTGCTGCCATTACAGCCCTCCATGAACAGATCGAAGGGGCTTCAATATTCGCTCACCCGATTACATGGCGCTTTCTAGCAGGTATACAGAACATGTACCCAGAAGTACGCCAACCTGCACCACCATAGGATCTCAATCTTGTGCTCAAATGTCTCACAAGACCACCCTTCAAGCCTCTAGCAACCTGCTTGCTCCTTCATATGTCAATGAAGGTTGCATTCCTAGTGGCAATCACGTCTGCCAGACGTGTCAGTGAGATGGGACCATTGATGGCTGAACCACCCTACAATGTATTTACCAAAGACAAAATCATGTTACATCTTCACCCAAAATTCTTCCCCAAGGTGGGTACAAATTTTCATATTCACCAAACCATACACTTACCTGCCTTCTATCCCAAGCCACATAATGACTCTTGAGAAGCAACGTTGCACATGCTGGATGTCAGATGGGCGGTAGCCTTCTACTTGAACAGAATTAAACCATTTCACAAGTCACCAGAACTATTCGTCTCTACAGCAGAGCACTCCAAGGGCTCTACAATATCGACCCAGAGACTCTCTAAATGGGTCTCTACCTATATTCAAATTTGCTACCACCTGCATCACAAAGAACCCCCTGTGGGCATCAGATCCCACTCAGTGCAAGCCATGGCGACATTGAACAATGTCCCCTTAATAGATATTTGTAGAGCTGCAACCTGGACATCGGAGCACACTTTTGCAAAGCATTACGCTATCACCCAAGGCCTTGTCTCAGACTCTATCATTGGCCTTACAGTGCTCTCATCACACACTTATATATAACTCCGAACCCCTACCACCTCTGGTGGAGTACTGCTCTACAAGCACCTAGAGTGGAGCACCCACAGGGACACCACTCGATGAAGAAGAAGAAGAAGAAGTTATTCACCTTGTGCAGTAACAATGGTTCTTCGAGATGTGTCCCCGTGTGGGTGCTCCTCTACCCACCCTCCTCGGTCAGGGGAGCGTGCATTACAGGAGGTGCCAATGGCTGCACGAGACGACTTCTGTGCCCGCCCTTCCTCCGGCCGAGTACTGCTGCGAGAAATCTCCAATCTCCGGCGCAGGGACGCACCGACACCTAGAGTGGAGCACCCACAGGGACACACATCTCGAAGAATCATCGTTACTGCACAAGGTGAGTAACTTCTTCTTTCTCTTACCATTCCTCTTCCTCTCTCCCTTTTCTCCATAAAACAAGGAGTAAAAATCACACTAATTATAGTTCCAGGCTTTTGTTTTACTAACTGTCAGACCAGTTTAAAAAAAAAAAGACTTCTCAATAGAGAGATCAGTTATTTTAAGAATTATTTTAAGATTGGTATATTGTTAGCCATCGGGTCTAACTATGCGTGGCTTAAATGGTCAGAAAGCTGGGGGTCCTGCATTAGTGTAAGATGCATGTGTAGTCCTTGACGGTTGAGAGAGGTATTATCTTAAAATCATACAGTTCCATTAATTGTCTTGATTTTACCTGTTTCTTTTCCAGCATGCTCTTAGAAGCCAGTCTCCTGAGACCAGCTAGAAACCGAGCCTATATATTTACTGACAGCAGCTTGGAATTGCTGTGAAATAATTTAAAACATTGATCTCCAATTTTATCAGTGTGTGAGATAAAGGCTGCTGAAACCTTGCCAAAAATGGCACCTAAGTGCCCAGCAAATAAATAAGACAAGGCCCCTGCTCCAAGAGTCAAACTAATGTTATTATTTATCAGGCATCCAGCAATATCCTAGACACGTCACAAAATAAGAAAAAACAATAGAATGTACAGTCTAGAGTGAACATGATGTGATGTGACAGTAATGGTAATTAACAGGAAAGGAACAATGGAGAATGGGAGAGAAGGAGGACGAGGGTTACAGTAAGTTCACACAGTTACTCTGTAAGGATGTAGATGGTTGCCTGTCCTCCCATATTTTTTTGCTGTTTATTGGTCCTCTCTGTTGCTTCTTGGAGGTGAGATAACCCAGTGATGAGGATGCAAAAATTATATTTGCCATTTGTCTTTTTCCATAGATTGTTGGGTTTTTTCCCTCTTTTTCCAACACACTCTCTCTCACCATCTCTACATGGAAAGACTGGGACTGGGTTTAATAGACCTGTAGAAAAAGAAGTTAGTGTTACAGTGGTGAATGTGTTTTAAAGATCCTATGACTGGACCAGTGATGCGGAGAAAACACATAGTTGCATAAATCATTCCTTCCCCTTTTCTCTTACTTTTAAATATCTTTTAGTTCTCTCCATTCCTGGTTTTCTGCGCGCGCGCTCTCTCTCTCTCTCTCTCCGAGTTTTGCTCGATGTCTTTTCCCTTAATATTCTGTTTGCTCTATTTACTTCTTCCTCCTTTTATCCTCAGTTTATTCTCTTGCTTATCTAACCCATTACTGTCTTTCTTGTCTTCACTCCATAGACTGACAGTCACCAGCTTGTTTTCTTTCACCTTTCTCTTCTCCCACTTCTAGATATTCATGTCTTTCTTGTAGGTGCTCCTCTTCCATACAAGCTCCAAAAAATCATTTCCACTCACTCCCACCTTCCCTCATCACCTTCTCTGATCTTTGTTCCCACTATTGAAAGTCCCCTAAATTTCCCTTTCTGCTTCCAAAGTGCACCATAATCTTTGCTTTCATCACCTGAACTCCCTTTTGATATCTGTTCTTCCCTTCTTTGAGGCCCCATTTCAGCCTCTGTTCTTTAAATTCTCTGAACTGAAGCCCTATCAAAGAAGAGAAAGGCCAGCTGAGTTCTTCTTTCAGCTCCGACAGCCACCCAGATCTTCTGCTCACATTCTCAGCAGCTATATTAGCTGAAAGAAAAAAATAGGAGGTTGGCTGACTTGCAGCCAACTAGAGAAGAGTATCCATCATCAGGCAGCCTTAGCAAAATATTCATGTATATAATCTGTATGACACAGGTGGGTGAGAAAATATTATGGGTCACTGTAACAGGAAACACCAGCTGTGGGGAAGCTTGAATGCCAGGACTTTCAAGCTTCCAGAAGTGCTAATATGTCAGATACCAACTACAATTTCACTGAATCTTTTGCGGTGTTCTATAAAAACTGTATTTGTTCATCTCTATTTTTTAAATTTTCAGTTATTTTTACTTTTTCTCTGAGAACTGAATTACTTAAAAAAAATAAAATAAAATGTTTAAAACTTGCTTGTGAAATAGTAAGTTGTAACCCTGTGGCTGACATCTCAAGTGATACCTTACAAGACCCATCTTGCATAAAGTACATCTCAGTTATGGCATATTCATATCAGAAGCATATTTTCATAAAGAATAAGGAGTGAAACATCACACCTTCCCTCGGAGATTACTGCCAGAGGATTGGTCACTGACCAATGTGGAGGCAGTATGCCTACAATCCCTTTATGGCTTTGGTTATACAATCCCCAAGTGTTACCAAACACTGTAATGTCATTCATAGATGCTTTTGCAATGTTCTGGGTTTCTGTTCCCAGGTTGCTATAAAACATTTTGGTGTGTAGTATTGCAAACATAATGCAGATATCAATGTCTCTTAAAGTATAGGTGCCTTGGCATTTAGCCACCAGTGCCATGAGGTGGCATGCCTCAGTTTTCCGTTCCACACAGCAATCTAGATTGGTTATGCTTTCTCTGCTGTGCCCAGCTCTAAGCCTGTTTATAGGTACTAGCTGAGAAGCAGTATTGTTATAGGACTTTCTTGTTACCACTCCCGGTCTGTACCAAAGACTCTTCTAAAAATCATGCATGTTACACATTTTTAAAGTATTTACCACCAGTATCAGATTCTTTGTCTTAACCCATAGTGTGTGTAGTAAGAGACATTAAATTACCAGCAAAGTGATGACAGAGAGGTGCTGCCAAATATGATTATCGTACCACACCTTCTGTCTAAACAGATCAGTTTGTTCGGCATTCATTGTATTTCTCATCCCCTCAATAAAGGTTCTTACTTTAAGTATGTCTTTGGGGTTTTGGCAAGGAAAGAGTATAAGACCTTGTATGTTACTGGCCCACTCCCTGTGCAGTTGCATTTCCTCTCCAGGGATAAGCCCATGGGAAGAATCCACCCCCTCTCCTGAGATTCATTTGTGTTGTTCACCCCCATCACTCAGTGTCTGATGCTTAGCTGTGGGGAGGGGGTTACCTGCCTGAGAAGTGGCTGTCTCCACCCCTTCATCAGGTGAATCATTAGCATGTTCACTGACACCAAAATGCTTGGATGAAACTCCCCGCCCCTCATCGCCTTAAAGAGAGAGAGTTAGTTTTCACAAGTACATCAGGAAAAACATTTTGGCCCCACATTTCCCTATGCATCTCGCTGTTCCCAAGAGGTCAGCTATATGGCTGCTCCCCTCAGGGAGGTCAGATAAACCGTTCCCCCTTAAAACCAGAGCCAGAGGTGAGGTGCCTGGGATTACAGATGCAGATCCAGCAAATTTCTCCTGGGCAAAACCTTCCCTGTAATGAATGTGGAGACAGTACTGTACTCCCCCACATTCCTTCTTAACCTCTTTTTCTGGGGCCCCCGCCAGGGCACACCCCCTGTGCTCCCTGCAGGGTAATCTGTCCCCTATACATCTGTGGGCTCACAAGTACCAGCCATGACAGACCCTTCACTGTCAAGTCCTGTACCCTCCTCCAGCTTTGAATTGGGCTGGCCTCCAGGTACAGAGCCCATGGAATCCTCATCCCCAGCAGCAGTTTCTCAGATCCCATCTTCCCCTTCTAGGATTTCCTACAGGACATGTTTCCCTATGCGTCCCAGAGCAGGATTTATCCCTTGTTTAACTGCAACTTCCTGGCAGCCAGCAACCTGGACAGTCTCCCTACCTTCAGGCAAAACATTCCCCTCTCTTGAAAGAACAGCCACCAGACAGGAGCTGGTTCTACCTACCCCCACCCCTGCCCCTTGTAGCAAATTGTTATGCACTCCTGGAGAGGAATTAAAGAGACACTCTCCCATTTCCTCAGCAGTTTCTGTAGCTTTTCTGCTTCCCACTGGGGCTTCAGCACAAGATTTCTTTTCACTGCTGACAGAGCCCTGTGTAGCCCTAGCCACACTGAAAAAGTCATTTCCAAGGAGAATGTATGTAGGATTTTGAGAAACCGCAGCCATGGTTAACTCATCTTGCAAATCCCCAGCATCCATGTGTACTTCAGTGAAAGGCAGAAGGATTTTGTGACCCCCTACTAACAGAAGCTTTGCCATCTGTCCTGGCAGTATGTCTTTCTCCTGAACCAGGTCTCTCCTGACCACATTGATTTCTGCACCAGTACCTCTGCGTGAATGGAATTCTCTGCCATTTACTCTGACAGCCTTCATGTGCTTACTGACTGGCTGTGCAGTGGCAACCTTTACAAATCCTGTGTGATAAGTGGCAACTGACTAAAGTGCCTCTGTGCTCTGGGTAGCAGCATTTTCATGAGTTGCCTGCTGCCTGTTTCCACTCAGCACAGGACATTTATTCCTCAGTTGCTCAGTGGAATTACAATGATAGCACCTTCTGGGCTCTTCTGTTTTTACAGGAGATTTGGGATGAGGACTAGAGGAATGGACTTGGGGAGGTGAGTGTCCAGCCTCCCATCCACCCTCCTTCCCAGGGGTAAAACGGGGACTTTAGCTTCCCACCAAACTTGAACCCCTCTGCCTGTGATTTATTCCTACTAGGTGCTTGGGATTGCTCAAATTTATCTGCAAAAACTGCAAGTTCATCGACTGTTTCCACCTTTTTATCCCAGAAACACTGTTTGAAATCATCACTAGACATATTTAGGAACTGTTCCTGAGCAATCAAATCACACATTCCTTCAAAGCTTGTAATATTTTTCCCCTCACCCCTTATCCAGTAAATCTTACATTTGGTTCACATAAAGCACATTACTTAATCCAGCCCCTCTCTTAAGGCTTCTAAATTTTACTCTGTAAATTTCAGGTGTAATCTGAAACTGTTTCAAAACCAAGTCCTTAAATTTACCATAATTGGAAGCATCACCAAGTGGCATCTTATTGAATATGTGCAGAGCTCTCCCAGTTAACTTTGCAACCAAAGCGGTCATCTTCTGATCCTCAGGAATTGCATGGAGCATACACAGCCTCTCAAAGATGATGAAACATTCAGCAATGTCACCAGATTCACTCTATGGTGGACACAACCACTCCACCTGTGGGTTTTTGGAGAGGTGGTGTCCCCTAGTGGGGGGTTCTGTCTCCTCCACTCCATTATAGCCAGTTCATGTTTTGTCTCTTTTTCCATCTCCTCAAAGGCTATCCTGTGGCTTACCATGGTCATCTCGTGGTCTGTTTTTTGTCTGGCTGCTTGTGCCTCCATTTCTTTGTCAGCCTCCAGCTTTCTCCATTCTCAAGATTCCCCAGCCTCTAGCTGTCTCAGTTCGTGGCTCTCTCATGAGCTAACTTCTCCCTGGCTGCTTCTGCTTCAATTTCCATCTGTTCCAATTCCATCTGTCCCTTTATGCATCCCCTCATTTTTTTTCTACTTGCAGCCTATGGAGCTCCAACTTTTTGGTAACTTCACTTTCACTCATTTTGCTGCTTTTCCTATCCCTACTTCTTTTGCCCAAAATAAGCAAACAGAAAATAGCAAACCAGTAACCGCTTTGTCTGTTCTCTAGCCACCACACTTAAAACTCACTTAAAATCACCAGTGTTTCAGGGCAATAAGCTGTGCACACTATTCTGCTCGACTACACAACTGTGATGGGTTTGTGCCATTTGGGATGTCACCTGATGTGCTGGGGTTTAACTGAGCCTCCCCTGCTCAGTCAGCCCGGGTTCCCTCTTGCTGCATTGCTGGATTAGGCTCTCTGGCCCTGCTGCACACACAGAATGAAGTCAGCTCTGTGTGAGAGGGCTCCCCAGCACTCATGTGCCCACTCCCTTTAAGGGGTACAAACCCAAAGGTTTTATGAAATTCACCCCTCCCTCAATGTGGAAGGAGGTGCAAAACTTCCCTCCCCCCATTAGAAATGACATAAACTGGGTTATATTATAAACAAGCAATAAGTTTATTAACTACAAAAGGTGAATTTTAAGTGAATATAAGAGATAACAGACAGAACAAAGCACATTACTGACCAAATAAAGCAAAATACGCAAGCTAAGCTCAATATACTTATGAAACAGGTTACAAAATGTAATTTCTTATCCTAAATGTTATTTTAGGCAGGTTGCAAAGTTTCTGTGGTTCAGAGTTCCAGTTATATTTCTTTTCAGACTGGACGCCTGCCTCAGTCTGGACACTTCCCCTGCCTTCCCTTCAGGTGGCTTTAGCAGTCTTTCTTCTTGGGAAGACAAGCCATGGAGAGGAGGAGTCCCCTTTGCCTTCCTCCCCACCCTTAAATAGGATTTACATAAGGTGGAAATTCTTTATTTCCCAAACTTGACCCCCCTTCCCTTCCAGTGGAAAGTTACAAGAAGTCCCAGGTAATGTTTAGTATCAGGTGAGAAGACCACCTGTCTCTGTAGTATCACAGCATCCATGAGTCAGTGGCAGTATGGAGGGTCCGCAGGAAGGCCAAGCCTTTTCACAGTCCATTGTCCTCGCTGATGGGCCACCGCCCTGTCTGGCTTTTCCATTGTTGTACCTGAAGTGTTACCAGTGGGCGTCACCCAAAGTAGCATAGTTGAAATACAGATACATTGTCAATATGATACAGGCATACAAATTGGATAATCACATTCAGTAAATTACAACCTTTCCAATGATACCTTACAAGGCCCATCTTGCATTAAGTACATCTCAAGTTATGTCATATTCATATCATAAGCACTTTTTCATAAAGAATATGAAGTGAAACATCACAGTTACATTTTGCAAATTGTGGAACTTTCTCTGTATTATGCTGATCAAAATAATGAAGCATTCATTATGATAATATATGGTAAGCATGTACTGTAGTTCATAGTTAAAAACAAAGGGCAAAATCCTCAGGTCTGCAGGAGCAGAATTCTGAGACACACTTTTGGTCTCCCAGTCCTCAGGCTGGCACAAATTAGAGAAGTGTAACTTCCACTGGCCCGTAATGGATTGATGGAATACAGTGTACTCTGGTCCCTCCCCCTGTCCAAGTACACCCTGACACACCCCTTATATTAATGGGAATGGGTGGTATACCTCTGGCTACCCTGGCTTTATGCCACTCTGGGATTCCCTACACCAATGAAATCCCGAACATTTCTTTTAGGTCATCTTTCCAGTTTTTTTCTAGTGCTGAAGCAGATAAAAAGAGCTAGAATGAGTCCCAAGGATCTGGGCCAAATCTTTACTGCTTAAAGTTTCCCTAGAGTATTTTATTTTAACTATTCTATTCTCAATGCACTACTACAAAATATAGAGAAATTATGTTTAAGATCACTATTAAAATGGAGATACGATCTAAATAATTTTGTTTTATCATGATTAAATGGTAATAGACATAATTTATGCAATCTCAATTTGTTTGACATTTGTTAGAAAGTGCGCTGTGCAGCCAAAGTGACCCCTTGTAGAAATACTCCTTAAGTTTATAAGTACAATTTTGATCTCAAGTTGGGCAAAATTTCTGTTGACTTACAGCGTAGCAGGATTTGAGCATTAGTTAGCAAATTAAGTACAAGTATGCATTTTATCTGAGATACAGTTAAAACGCTGAACTAGATTCCTCCTAAAATGAACTCCTGAAATGCAGAAAACTGGCAGTTGTGAGGGTAGGCTGGTTGGTGAGAAATCATTGACTTATCTGAAGTATTTGAATTAGGAGATCACATATTTCTGCTCCAATGAACTGAATGATTATCGTTTTTTTCATGCCTGCTGTGCAGTTGATGACCACTGATTTAAATGAACAAGAACACTTTTTGTATCTGAATCAAAGTAAATAGACAGCAGAGAGATACAGTATAGTATATGTATGTACATCTGAAGTACCTTTACCTCAAGACTTAAAGAGGCACTCTGATTTCTATGCTTCTGTAAACACATTTAAAATCTTAGGAGGATAAAAAATTTCCTTGGACTCTAATCGTTTACTGTAGCTTTTACATGTATGGGCAGCAATTCAGCAAAATGAATTGAACCATATTATTTTTTAAAGAAGACAGTTTTTAGCAGGCAGAATTAATGAGGGAGCTCACAATAATTACTCCTAATGCCTGGTAATCTAAAATGTTTTATGTTGTATATCAATGTCTTCACTTTTGACTTTCTGCTCCAGCCAAAAGCACTGCCACGTGGGGTCTTTGAGAATGTTAGGGACATAAAGCAGTGCAGTTCTGTCATCTTACATGTCGTGACATTCATAACCAAGAGGAACAGAGGGCAGCCATCAGTCATTTGGAAGTAGTTTTCAGAAATTGCTTAATTTTAAATTTGGAATTTAAAAAAAATATATTTTTATTTTTTAATTTATTCTGTAAATAAATTCTGTGAATATAAGGCAAAACAAAGAGCATGTCATGCATTTATCTGGGAACGTTCTTGCAAATCTCAGATTGAAACACTGAGTTTAAGATTTAATAAAAATTATTACATAGCATGGTTTTATGGAATGTATTGATAACTACAAAAATAGTTTATGAATATTGTTTATGAAAATAAGTGTTAAATAGGAAGATTTATAAGCAGGATTTACTCGAAAGTAAGCCAGTCAGTGAAATAGCCAGAACAGAACACATAACTAAATGAATATGTAGTTTAACAATTGTTCATAGGTAGGGACACTTTCTTTGGGCCATCAAGAGAAAGAAAATAGCTTTAAGGATTTTCCTAGTTGGGGCTCAGCCTCCTTCATGCACTGGAGGAAAGCATAAGTCGGGTTGATTGGCTGGATAGAAAGGTGTAGCAGAAACCCATTGGGTCATGCATATCTGTGTGGGGGAGAGCTTATCAACCCTTTCTCCTGCCCAGGGTGTCATTCTGTGCCTGGGAGCAATAGCTCCCTGTCTTCCTTGGGATTAGAATAGGATCAGGTTTCTGAGTCTTGCTGTTGGCATCATACTAGTCACTTTTGGGGTCTGGGAAGGATTTTTTCCTTGTCCTGAGTGGTGTGGGTTTTTTCACCTTCCTCCCAGCATCCCAGGATCCGCTTGTTAGGGTAGGTCATAAAGATGTTCGTGTCACGACCCAAGAAGTGTGCATTGCAGGTTCTTGTTTAATAAACAAAAACCAGCGCTACACACTTCCCTAATAAACTGGAATTTGAATCAGGAGTAGATGAGGAATTAGTTTGGGACTCCTAATATCTGGCATCAACTCCCTTTCCCCATAACCTCAACCCTTATATAAAGGAAAGGTGGTGGGGCCTCAGGAGTGCTTCAGGGACCAAGTTAAAGGTTTGGAGGGTAGCAGAGCTGAGGTCAATCTTCCCCCAGCTGGTACAGATTACAGAAGAAAAATTGACCTGCACTGGAAGAGATACCTTTCCAAGATATGCTAATAACATTGTAGCCTAGCTAAAGCACATTCCTGATGTCTTGTCTTGTCTTCCTGTGGTGTCCAGGGCAATGCTAGTTATATATGTTATGTTTTAGTACTTAGTTCATACTAGTTTAAAATTCTGAAGTTTAAAATATTACAAAATAATCAAGTAAGCATGAATATAAGTATGTGTAAGTAACTTATTGTTACTTCTTCATTAATTGATTTCTCAAAGAAGACAGTTCTCCAGCTGCTATGTCCCTCTCCTTCTATATACTTATCTTTGGTCCAATTTAGCAAGGTACTTAAAGCTTGTGTTTTTAAAGCTTTAAGTACCCAATTGGCTTCAATAGGCGTATTCTTCTGCCTAAAATTAGGCATGTGTTTAAATATCTTGGTGAATCAGGGACATTGTGCATTATCAGGTTCCTTAGAATACTTTGTACGGTTGTTGAGCCAACAGTACTTTTTTTTAATGTCATAATTAAGATGGATATACTCTATGTAACTGAAGTGGTTGTAAATGCTTCTCCACTATTCTGTATATTGGCTCTATTTCTAACTCATGTTCCTTCTCTTCCAAGTCAGCACATATACTTCCATTGAGGTTGTTTTTCTTTCTGTTGATCTCTATTTATGAAATTTCAATTTAAAAAGTTCTGATGTTAAAATCTAGCACCTCCTCTCTCACATATATAAATATGGGCTTAATCAGAAAAGAAGCCGTTCCTTCTAAAATACAAATTGCACATATTCAATCAAAAATGTTTTAAATATCTGAAAAGAATGGTGAAAAAGTTAAACTTGTCTGAGTAAGGTGTAAATGTGTGCTCTATTTATTTAGGATTTGTGATGCTTATTTTGCAGCTATTTAATAAATCAGTGAATTCATAACACTTACATACTGTAGCACTTTTCCTCTTCAAAGCATTTTGCAAACATTAACTAATTAATACTTAGCATAGCAAGCAACCACAGTTTCAGTAAATACAAGAAAAAATATTTTCATTATTGGAAACATCCATTTCTCTGCTTACAATTTATTTTTTTCACTAAATTTCTATACAAGTATATATAAATCTACAGTTTAACTGTCTAGCTGTAAAAAATATACTTCAACATGTATACTGTATTACCTGTGCGCTTCTATATCTAATTGAGTTCCTATTGTATAACTACAACCCTTGCCTAAAAGTTTGAGTTCAAATGTAAGCATTATAAATTATTGTTTCCAGATGAAACGTAGCGTATCCTATTTTCCTATTTTGTAGAGTGACTTAGCAAAGTATACAGTTTCATATGCTATTACATGCACTTTTCAGGTGTCCAAAAGTTGTTATATCCAGAATGATAGTAAGGGTGACAGCGATAATATGAAACTTAGCACACATCACCACAGTAGGTCTCAGATGATGTTTTTAGACTGCCTGTCTGAATAAAGTAACAAATAACATAACTTCTGCAGACAGTCTCTCTGTGATTGCACTGCCACGTTGTTATCATTCATCTTCATTTGCTGACACCCATTGACTCTAGAAGCAGGAATATGGAGTTAGGAATCATGGACTCTCTTGTTGTAATACTGGCTCTACCACTGACTTACTGAGTGACCCTGGGTAAGACACTACATCTCTCTGCTTCAGTTTTCCCAGATATCAAATGTCATACCATTTACCTTGCCTACTAGACAGGATGTGTGTGGTGAGAATCAAGTGTTCGCATAAGTGAAGATAATAATCACTTTTATCATAGTCATTAATAAGAATAAAGTAGAATGCAAAAACACTGAAAATGAGGTAGAGGAACTGAAGATCTATAGATTGTGTGTGTGCACTGTACTGCATCATGTTGATTGCTGGTAAATTTACCAAGACCTGATATCAAAATAGACAGTATACTGGTAAACATAACCTTTAAAAGCTCTATGCTAAGGCAAACCAATGCAGAAGAGTCTAGGGGCAAACTTATCCATGAACAGGCAGTCATACAAATCCCAAATTGCAAGTCGTATACCTGGGCTGGCCAAACTTACTGACTGCCTGAGTTGCATACAACAATCTTCAGAAGTTCGAGAGCCATGGTGTGCCTGCTGGGAATAGGGGCTTCAGCCCCTTGGGGTAGGGGATCTTGGTGCCTCAGCCCTACGGGAGGTGCCTGCTGGGGCTTGGGGCTTCAGCCCCACTCCTGCTGATGCCCTGAGCCATGGCAGGTGCGCCCTGCAGGCCTGAAGCCCCAAGATCTCCCTCTCTGCTGGGCAGAAGCCAGAGATTGGATGACCAGGTGTCCAGTTTGGAACCGGAACACTCAGTCAAAAAAGGATCCTGGCGGTGCTGACCGGACTGTTGACTGTCTGGTTTGTGGCGCTGCGCAGTGGGGCTGGCAGGCTCCCTGCTAGCTACCGTGCCGCATGGTTCCCGGGTTGGGAAGCAGCCAGCATGTCTGGCTCCTAGCCTTAGGGGCTGCCCATGGGGGTCGGCATGCTGCTCAGCCACCCCCCCAGAGATGCAGCTCCCATTGGCTGGGTCAGGGCCAGGGAGTAACTATCGCAACACATGAGCTCTCAGCAGGCGGCTGTTGAGGAGTCGCATGGAATGTGTCTCTCCCTCTACTCCTTGCGCTCTTCTCCTTGTGCTCTTCGTGTGACTGGCCTCCAGCTGTGGTGCCTGCCCTGCGGCAAACCACCGTCTCTCTCCCCATCGCTGGCACCCAGGAGTTAGAGGTATTTGTATCCCTGTCTCCGAGTGCTGGGAATGGGTCTGCACCCCCACCCTCCTCACTGCACCCCTTCCCATCCCAACCCCCCCCATGCCCCCATTCCTCCATCCCCCTCACTGCATCCCTTCCCAGTCCCATCCTGTCCTGCCCCCCACACCTACCCATCCCAGCCCTGTACCCCTTACAGCACTCTCCCACCCATCCTCTCCACCTCCCAGAGTTGCCACCCCCATGTCCCTCACCCCCCACACCCCTGCACCCCATTCACCTCCATACACTGCTGTACTCCCATTATGTCAGTATACATCCCTGTGCCCCCACATCCTCATGCACCTGTAGCCTTCTGCCTCCCCCTGCATCCCCATCCACCCCATATACCACCACACCCCGCCTCTCTGCGTCACTGCCCCCTCTCACCTCCGCCCTGCTCTCATCCTTGGCCTCTTTCCCTCTCCATCCTCTTTCCTCCACCCCCCCCCCCCATCTTTCCCCCTCCAGCCCACCCTCCTCCCTTCCTGGCTGGGTATCTTTATGTAGGCAAGTGTGTGTGTGCATGCATGCACTGTATGTGTTTAAGAAACTGTTCGTCTTTGAGTAGGGAGGTGCATGTATTACTGCATGTGTGTATACCTGAGTGAATAAAATTTGCATCCTAACTCTTTGACTTTTATTCCTTTTGCTGGCTTGCACACAAAAAAATGGTTGACCTAAAATATGTGTGTATTCATTTCATAAGTTTTTTAAAGAGAAGGGAATTCTAAAAGAAATGTATTATTTCTTAAAAAGTAAATGTTGTTGACTAGTAATCGTAGAAGAGCCAATGTATCACATACATTTCTCCCCACCTTTGTCTAGCTACATTATAAACTCTTTGTTGCAGACACTCTCTTTTTATGTGTATGTGCAGCATCTACCACCTTGGAGCTCTGATTATAGTTGGGGTTTCTAGGCACTAACCAACAATTGTAATAATAAATAATGTGGAAGTATATGTGTTAGTGTATGCTAGATGTGTACACATGAATACACGTGTGTATCTGCATGTAGATATGGGAGTCAATTTCTACAGATTTATTTATATAGGTGTACATGGACACTTGTGCATTTCTCTGGTTGTGCTGTATGGATTTGTATTTGGGCTTCAGGAGTGGGCCTTTAATGGACCCATTGCAGCTGTGATAATGTGCGGTCCTAATTCCACAAATAAAATTACAATAACTTTAGTGAACAAACAACATGGAGCTGGTTACAAAAAATGGGAATTCGGGAGGGAAAGAATCATTAAAACCTTTGTGAAATTTCATTTTTTTTAAAAATGACCCTTTTTGACTATTTTGCCGCCAGCTCTAGCATCCTATAACAAATAAAACTTGAAATTAGGATAATACATCTGTCAAAAGAATAAATAACCTGTTTGGGCCTTGCAGTGAAAATGAGCACGTGAGAGAGGGTGCGGGAGAGCGAGCCACAGAGGGAGGGCGGATGGAGTGAGTGGGGCTGGGGCCTCAGGGGAGGGGTGGGGCAAGGGTGTTTGGTTTTTTGGAATTAAAAAGTTGGCAACCCTAGCCAGAGATGACATACGGGCGGGGGGCACATGGGGTCATGTCCTCCACCCCACAATTTTTGCCAGGGTTTGCTGGTCCCGCTCAGTCACATGGTGCCTTCAGGACCCCTCCCAGTATGGCAGGTGCTGGATAATGGGGGCCAGGGCCAGTGCAACTACTTAGGCAAACTAGGCGGCCGCCTAGGGCGCCTAGTGGTTGAGGACACCTAAAAGCCCGCTCAGGTGAGGAGGTGGAGTGGAGGTGAGCTGGGGCAGGGAGTCACGGGGAGGGCCACCCGCAGTAATGGGGTGGGAGCGCACAGGGGATCAGCTCCCCGCTCCAGATCACCTCCACCCGCTCTAATTCTCCTCCAATCGGTGCCGCAAGCTTGTGAGGGGAGGAGAATTAGAGCTGCGCCGGTGTGCTCAGTGGAGGAGAGCTGGGGCTGGCTCCCCGGTTGGGGTTAGCTGCTGCGGAGGGGGGGCCTGGTTAGCTGTTGCAGAGGGGGGCTCCCCGGGCCAGGTTAGCTGCTGAGGAGCAAGAGGCGTGCGGGGGGCGGGGTAGCTACTGCGACGGGAGGGCTCCCTGGGTGGGGGGGGTTAGCTGCCACGGCAGGTGGGGTTAGCTGCCGTGGGGGGGCTCCTTGTGTGGGAGGGGCAGGTGGGCGTGGTTAAATGCCATGGGGGGGTGGGCGGGGTTAGCTGGGTGGCAGGGTGGGGCAAGGTGGAAGTTTTGCCTAGGGCGTGAAACTTCCTTGCACCTGCCCTGATGGAGGCAGGGCATGGGGAGCTCTGTAAGCGGCACTTTAACTGTAAAAGAGCCGCATGTGGCTTGCGAGCCACAATTTGGCCACCCCGTATATACTTTCCTCAAGAAATCTTCAGCTATTCAAATGGTTCTAACAGCGGTAATCCAGCAGTAGCTGTTCATGTTGTGCCAGAGCAAAAATAGAAGGTTGGTGAATATTCTGTCAGCTTCTTAAACACCCTTGATTCTGTCTGGCCATGGTTCAGACAAATGTAAATGCAACTGTTCACGATACCCACCAAACAGTTGTACACATCATACCTTCTGGACAGAAATAAATTTCCATATATTGTTGCAACTTTGATGGGGTTAAACCTAGAGATGCATGTTAGAAGAAACTAGCAGGACTAGGAGAGATGTGAGTGTATGGAACAGTCTATTGCAAGGTGTTTTCATTGTTGTTTAACAATACATCATGCAACAAAATCTTATCTGTTGCAGCAGGATGTTGACCTCAGTGGGGCTGTACTCATATAAATGAGAGTAAAACTTTGCCCTTTAATTGTAAGCCACTTTATATACATAGACATGAGGGAGCTCTGATTTCATGCTCTACTGTGGTTACAAGGATATTATTTATTCTACTCCCTTGTAATTAAAAAAAAGTCTAATTTAAGTGTGTAAGTGTAAAGCAGATGTAGGTGTGTCTAAATTGCTTCTGTATAATATATGAGACAGAACTCAGACCATTTTAGAAAAATGAAAGGGGAGGGAAGAGAAATGTTTTACGCAGTTTTGAACATATGAGGAGACCTACGGTAATTGAATGATAGGACTTTCCACAAGAAAATCTGTGATCCATTCAGGTTTTTAATTTTTTTAAAGGTATTTGGAGACTGAATTTTCCCCTTGACTGCCTTTAAATCACATTTCTAATCCCTTAGACCCCTTGATCAATTACTCAGTGGCTTATGTTTTAGCAAACTCCTAGGTTTTATCATTTTTCTTCCTGATTAAAAGCCAGATGTATACAGTATCTTAATGCGCACGTAAACATAATTACATTAAGATCACCAACACAATTGCTTGTAATATTTTAAACTATTATAGATGTAATGATATGCACAGAAGGTTTAAAAAGGGTTTTTTAGATTGTAAACTCCTCAGGGCTGGTCCTATATTCAATTTAGCAGCTTATGATAGGCAACTTTCCACAAGTGTTGTCCAGCCCACCAGCAGTTCCTAGACCACAGTGGATTAAAACTGCAGTTACAGAGGAATATGTCAGTTTTCAAAAGGACATCTGTTTCTGGATGTGTGCCTCTTAGGGTCTGTCCACACAATGCGATGCTGGACAGAAGGCTTCTTTCTGTTCCGCCCTTCAGTAGACACTCCCATCTCTACTTCTTCCTCTGGCACTGAAAAATCACCCCCTTTCCTACCTGTCCTTTCTTTCACATCTTGATTCTCCCAACTCAGATAGTGAATTGAGACAGTACCCCCTGTTCTGAGTACCCCCCCAGACTCAAACAGCTCCTCATGGAGGCAGCCTTAACCCCTCCGGCTTCGGCACCACCTTCAGACTCTCACAGTACCTGCTCGGCACAGGGTCACTCTTCTCTGCCCAAACAGAGAGCACCATCGGCACCGAAATTGACCCCGAGACGCTCTCTCTCGCCAAAGGCGAAAAAAGTGAAGGCCGCTGCTGCCTCGGCACCGCCCACTTTGAGGCTGCAGACTGCGCCCCGTCTGGACCGCCCGGCACTGAAACCTGCCGCGGCACCGACTGATCCGGCACCGGCAACTCTGCCAGTGCTGCCAACTCCGGCCCTACAGAGGCCGTTGAGTCCGGATCCTGTGTCGGCACCGCTCGCGGTTGAGCTCACGTTGCCGTCAACTCCTGAGGCCTTCACAGCGGCAAAGGACCTCATTGCTCTAACGGACACGGCACCGCCCCAACCCCCGGCTCCGGCGGTGCGGATGCCCCGATCTATCGGCAAGCCGGCACTGCTCAAACCACCTGCCGGCACCGAGTCGGACTGGCACCGCTCCCGATCCAGATCTCACGAGCTTCCTGGTCCCGCCGCAGATCTCATTCTCGGCGTTGATCGCAACGCCGCTCGCAGTCCTGGCACCGCTCTGCCATGCGGCGCCGGTCAGACTCGCGGCACCGATCTTTCTCCCGCTCTCCGACATGTCACTCACGGCACCGATCCAGATCCTGGTGCCGATACGGACGCCGTACCTCTCGAAGCCACTCACGGCACCAAGAGTGGAGATCGCGGTCGACCTCCCAGCACCGTGCCGGTCAGAGGTCCCGGTCTCGCTCTCGCTCTCGAGGCTACTCTGTCTCCCGGCACTGGTCACCGGAGCGCAGAGGAACACGTTCCATCAGCACCTCGGTGCCAGGCTTCTCCGCCCCTCCATGGCCATCTCGGCACGCGTCGGGCTCATTGCAGGCTGACAGCTACTATGTGGTCGAGCAGGACCCTCAGGTGCCCTCGGGGATATTCCAGGAGGCCCAATACACTGACCAAGACCCTCGTCAATGGGGTTTTTGGACTCCTTGGGCTTACCACCAGGCCCAAGGTGCTCCTCTGCCTCCCACCCGCGCAGTGTCTTCAGAAGAGCGCATCCCAGAGGCTACGATAAGCCACCCTCAAACTCAGATGGACGTACCATCACCCCTCCAGCCTGCTCAGGAGCCTCTCGACCAGGAACCCCCACAGGACCCAGAGGCGGGACATGACACGATCGTCCCGGGGGTATCTTCTTCCTCCTCCCCGGATGAAGCGGTAGCGGGGTCTTCGTCCTCAGGGCCCCTTCCGATTGACTTGAGGGCACACCAAGATCTTCTCCGGCGGGTGGCGTTGCGCATGGACCTCCAAGCGGAGGAGGTGTCGGAGGTGGACGACCCAGTGGTTACTATTTTGTCGGCAGATGCCCCAACCAGGGTGGCCCTGCCATTCATAAAGACTATCCAAGCCAATGCTGATAGAGGCCGGTGCTTGCCAAAGGCTATTACTCCCACAGCCAAAGGGGTGGAACGCAAGTATATGGTTCCCTCCAAGGGATATGAATATTTGTATGTCCACCCTCGTCGTTAGTGGCCCAATCTGTCAACGACAGAGAGCGCCATGGTCAACAAGCCCCAGCGCCTAAATCCAAGGACGCAAGGAGAATGGACTTGCTAGGCCGCAAGGTCTACTCTGCGGGGGCCCTACAGCTACGGGTCACTAACCAGCAGGCCTTATTGAGCCGCTACGGCCATGACACATGGGCCGAGGTGGAGAAGTATAAAGAACTGCTTCCCCAGGACGCCCGCCAAGAATTTGCAGCCTTCGTAGAGGAGGGTAAAAAGGTGGCGCGGACATCGTTACAGGCCTCCTTGGATGCGGCCGATTTGGAAGGTCAGACTCTCGCTGCCAGCATTACCATGCGACGCATCTCTTGGCTGCAGAGTTCGAATCTCCCCCCCCGAATTACAATATACTATCCAGGACCTTCCCTTTGATGGCAAGGGATTGTTCTCTGAAAAGACGGACTCCAGGCTCCAAAGCCTCAAGGATAATAGGATTATTATCTGCACTTTGGGGATGCACACTCTGGTAACCCAGAGATGTCCGTTCCGTCCCCAGCTCAACCGGCCTTATTTTATGCCCTGGTACAGGCAGGACTCAGGTAGACGTTGCAGTCGAGGGGGACGCCGACGACAGCCTGGCCCACAACCGTCCCAAGGTCGGGCCACAACTAAGCCTCCGGTGGGGCCGAAGTCATCATTTTGAAGATGCACCCGGGGACGACCTACCAGCTCTTGTCCAGGATCCTTTCCCTCCCTTTTCCAACCGCCTTTCCTACTTCCTCCCGGCGTGGTCCCGGCTGACCTCCGATGCCTGGGACCTCCTCTTCCAAGAAGTGCAGATGCTCCTCGCTATCGGAGCGGTTGAGGAGGTTCCACAAAGGGAAAGAGGCAAGGGGTTTTATTCCCGTTATTTCTTGATCCCCAAGTCCAAAGGGGGCCTCCGGCCTATCCTAAACCTGCGAGACCTCAACAAATACATGCAAAAGTTGAAGTTTCGCATGGTCTCCTTGGGAACCATCATTCCTTCCCTGGATCCTGGAGACTGGTATGCCGCCCTCGATATGGAGGACGCTTATTTTCACATCGCCATCTCTCCACCACACAGGCGTTTTCTACGATTTACACTCAATTACCTTCACTTCCAGTTTGCGGTCCTCCCCTTCGGCCTATCCACGGCCCCAAGGGTATTTACCAAGTGCATGGCTGTCGTTGCCGCCCACCTCCGTCGGCGCGGCATCTCCGTGTTTCCCTACCTAGATGACTGGCTCATCAGGGATAGTTCACGAACCCAAGTACAGCAACATGTAGCAGTGATCAGAGACTTGTTCACGCACCTGGGCCTGCTACTCAATCTGGAGAAGTCCATCTTAATACCAACCCAGAGGCTGGACTTCATCGGAGCGACCCTGGACTCTTCTCTAGCCAGGGCCTACCTTCCTCAGCTCCGGTTCCAGGCCCTCACACAGGTCATTCAAGGGCTTCAGACATCTCGTATGAGTTCGGCTTGTACTTGCCTCCACCTCCTGGGTCACAAGCACTTACGTCACCAAGCATGCCAGGCTCCGCCTTCGCCCCCTTCAGCTGTGGCTCAACTCTGTATATCGTCCGCACAGAGACCCTCTGGACACCCTGCTCACCGTTCCAACGAGCGTCCTTTGCTCCCTGGACTGGTGGCTGACACCATCCCAAGTGTGCGTAGGGGTCCCATTCCATCCGCCTCAGCCTTCACTTTCCCTGACGACGGACGCCTCGTCCCTCGGGTGGGGAGCTCATCTCGGCCACCTTCGTACGCAGGGCCTCTGGTCGTGGCAGGAACTGAACCTGCACATCAACGTCAGGGAGTTACACGCAGTCCGCCTCGCGTGCCAGACGTTCCAAACTCAACTCAGGGGCCGTTGTGTCTCAGTCTTTACGGACAACACAACGGCCATGTATTATATCAACAAACAAGGGGGAACTCGCTCTTCCCCACTCTGCCACGAGACGACACAACTGTGGGAATTCTGCATAGCCCACTCAATAGATCTGGTGGCGTTCTTCCTCCCAGGCGTGAACAACTCCTTAGCAGATCGCCTGAGCAGATCCTTTCTCTGCCATGAATGGTCGCTGAAACCGGATGTCACCCACACAATTTTCCAACAGTGGGGGTTTCCCCGCATAGACCTGTTCGCATCTCGAGCGAACCGCAAATGCCAGGACTTTTGCTCCTTTCAAGGCCTGTCACCGGGGTCCCTGTCGGACGCTTTTCTCCTTCCCTGGACTCATCATCTGCTCTACGCATTTCCCCGATTCCCGCTAGTCCACAGGGTCTTGCTGAAGCTCCGACAAGACAGAGCACATCTCATCTTGATTGCGCCGGCGTGGCCCAGGCAGCACTGGTACACCACGCTGCTCCGTCTTTCCATAGCCAGCCCGATTCATCTGCCGCTTCACCCGGATCTTATCACCCAAGATCACGGCACTCTCCGTCACCCAGACCTGACGGCCCTCCACCTTACAGCATGGCTCCTGTGTGGCTAGATGAGTCGGAACTGCGCTGCTCTGCTCCTGTACAACATGTCTTGTTAAGCAGCAGGAAACCTTCCACTCGCTCTACCTATCTAGCCAAATGGAAGCGCTTCACCTGCTGGGCTCAGGCGCACAATGCTGACCCTTCGAAGCTCCCTGTCCCAGTTGTACTTTCTACCTCTGGTCCCTGAAGGAGCAAGGCCTAGCATTATCCTCGCTAAAGGTATACTTAGCGGCCATATCTGCTTTCCACCCAGGAGAGCGTGGCCATACGGTCTTCTCTCACCCTTTGACTGCTAGGTTCCGGAAGGGCCTTGAGCGTCTCTACCCTCAAGTACGTCGCCCGACTCCTACCTGGGACCTGAACCTGGTCCTCAGCAGGCTCATGTCTCCACCCTTTGAGCCGTTGGCCACCTGCTCGCTGCTGTACCTGTCCTATAAGACGGTCTTTTTGGTAGCTATCGCATCGGCTAGGCGGGTCTCTGAGCTCCGAGCGCTCACGGTGGACCCGCCCTATACTGTCTTTCATAAGGACAAGGTACAGCTGCATCCGCATCCTGCGTTTCTCCCGAAAGTGGTATCGGCTTTCCACAACAACCAAGACATCTTCCTGCCTGTTTTCTTTCCAAAACCGCTTGCATCCTCACGCGAGCAGCATCTTCACTCCCTCGATGTTCGTCGGGCGCTGGCCTTCTATATAAATCAGACAAGACCGTTCCGTAAATCCCCTCAACTGTTCGTTGCAGTCGCCAACCGGATGCGAGGTCTTCCCGTTTCATCGCAGCGGATCTCCTCGTGGCTGACGGCGTGCATACGCACCTGTTATGACTTAGCTCACGTTCCCTTGGGCCATCTCACCGCCCACTCTACTAGAGCCCAGGCTTCATCCGCCGCCTTTCTGGCGCACGTGCCAATACAAGAAATATGCCGTGCGGCAACCTGGTCATCGGTTCATACCTTCGCATCTCACTATGTGCTGGTCCAGCAGTCTCGTGATGATGCAACCTTTGGCTCCGCGGTCCTACATTCCGCCACATCTTTCTTCAACCCCACCGCCTAGGTAAGGCTTGGGAATCACCTAACTGGAATGGATATGAGCAATCACTCGAAGAAGAAAAAACGGTTACTTACCTTTGTAACTGTTGTTCTTCGAGATGTGTTGCTCATATCCATTCCACACCCACCCTCCTGCCCCACTGTCGGAATAGCTGGCAAGAAGGAACTGAGGGTCAGGTGGGTCGGCTGAGGTATATATACGGTGCCGTTATGGCGCCACTCCAGGGGGCGCTCAGCCGACCCACTGGGGTTGCTAGGGTAAAAATGTTCCGACGAACGTGCACGCGGCGCGCGCACACCTAACTGGAATGGATATGAGCAACACATCTCGAAGAACAACAGTTACAAAGGTAAGTAACCGTTTTTTCTCCATCATCAGCATCAAAGAAGAGGTTGCATAAGACCCATCAGGAGTGCTCCAGGATCCAGGCTGATTCCTCTGCCTCCCCTAAGAAGAGCGCAGACCATTATGGTGCCAGTTCTGGTATGTGGGATGGCATAGGTGCAACTGATCCTCCCTCGGTACAGGATAGGAAGTGCAACACCCTGTACCACCAACTCTGGTTCTGCCCTTCGGCCATTCACTGAGTCTGGTACTGATGGGAATGATATCAGGACCAACAAAGTCAGTGGTGTTGGTGTACCAGGTTGCGGTGGACCTACTCTGCCTTTTGGTCTTGACCTTGCCGCTGGTGCCCGCAATGGCTCCTGAGTTGGAGGGTGCCACTGAAGTCTCAGTCTCGCACCATGAAGCACCCGTTCTGGGGGTAGGTATGTATATGGTACCGGAGACAGTACAAGGTTCTTGGGTACCGGGCCCTCCCTCAGCACCAATACATCAACACCGCAGATGGTTCCATGGCAGCTGTTGCTGCCCTCAACGTCAAGGCACGCGGGTGCTCTTGTACCATTGTTTACATTGGGATTGACCTTGCCTGTGGCACCAACCTTTTCAGCGCCAGTGAGTGCCAATCCCAACTTCATTCTTGGCTATGGATGAATGGGATGACCTCTTGGTTCCCTGTGGAGTTGCCCCGCCACATCTACATGGTCCTGGGACTCTTGGGCTTCAGATTCGGGCTCCCCATCCAGAGGCCACCAGTGGACCAATATGGCTACCAAGGTTGGCACGTGCCTTGAGGCTGAGATGGAGGCCCCTGGCCCAGTGTCTACTAGCCACCAATGTCTTACCCATACCAGTGGCTGCCTGGGGCCCAGAGGGAAGCTCCTTGCCCGCATAGGTCTCACTCATCGTCAGAGTCAAGAGCAAGATCCCCTACTCGTTCAGCATTAGTGTCTGCAGACCAGCGCAGGTCCAGATGTCTGAGTCTCCCCCTTCCTGTGGAGTCACCGGAATGTCTTCATCTGGACACATTGCCCGAGGAGCAGGATATGCCTGTAATCCAGCCAACAGCTTAAGCGGTGTTGCCTGGTTTGTCCTCTCCTTCAGTCCTAGAAGACTTCACAACATACCAGGACCTGTTATGTCAGGTTGTCTCGTCACTGGATATTCAGGCGGACTTTCTCCAGGAGAATACCCATAAACTCACAGGGAAATAACTTATGGATAAACAAACTCTGATAAATGCAAGATAACTTCCTCAACTAGTCGGCTATGGCCAAATTTGAGGAGCAGTTGCCTGAGGCTTCCCGGGCTAAATTTCAGGCATTTGTTGTTGAGGGCTGCTTGGTGGAAAAACCTTATTGCAGTCTTGCCGTTGATGTGGCTGACACTTGGGCCTGGGCTATGGCCTTGGCAATTACTATGATCAGGGCGTCTTTGCTCCACAACTCAGGGATTGTATTGGATGTTGCAGTTTGATGGCAGAACTTTGTTTTCAAAGACGACTAATGAAACCCTGCATTCCTTTAAGGATTTAAGGACTCCCTTAAGGTCTCTGGGGATATACACGCCACTCACACAGAGCTGTCATTATGGGCGTAGCAACAATAGCCACACAGACCACAGCATCCCTTTGTATAACCTTTCCCCCTGAAACAGCAGGACTGCCCAGGAAGAGGGATAGGTCTCACAAGAGGAAACACTGAAGCTCAGGGCCCGACGGCTCTGCACACCCTCCTTTCACAGCTGCTAAGTGCCCATTTTGACTCAGTCCAGAACTCTGTTAAAGTTGTTTTTCTTCCTCCCTCAACGTCCCCACATTCCTTTGGGGACTGACTGGCTCATTTTTACAATGCCTGGATCTCAATAACATCTGTCAGGCTGGGTCCTAGACACTGTCAAATTGGGCTACACCATCCAGATCCTCTCCACACCCCACCTTCCCAACCCTCTTCAGGGACCCCTTTCATGAAATAATGCTTTTCAAGCAGGTCAGCTCTCTGCTAGAGTTGGGAGTGATGGAGGAGATTCAGTGAGAGCACTGCGATCATGGGTTCTACTCCAAACATTTCCTGATACCAAAATCCAAGGGCAGGATGAGGACCATCCATAACCTTCACAATCAAATACCTGAGGTTCCACATGGTCATTCTATCATGTATCCTCCCTGCTTTGTCTCAGAACAACTGGTTCACTGCTCTGAACCTTTAAGATGCCTACTTCCATGTGGCCATTCGGCCAAGTGACAGGAAGTATCTTTGCTTCATGGTAGGAGACTGCCATTTCCAGTAAATGGTTCTCCTGTTTGGCCTCTCTTCTGGCCAGTGGGTCTTCATCCAAATACATGGCAGTGGTCATGGCATACCTCAGGAGGAAGGGAATCCATATCTTCTCCCCAACTCAATGACTGGTTGCAGAAGGGCAGCTCCAGAGAGATTCTTGCCACATCCACACCCCATTGTGCTTACTTGACCATTTGGGACTTTTTCTAAATACAGTAAAGTCAACCTTGGCCCCTACTCAGCAAATAGAGTTTATTGGGGTCCTGTTAGATTCCATTAAGTTGAGAGCATTCCAGGAGATTCAACAGGTGTGTCTCAGTTTGCAATCACAACCATCCATGACTGTCTGTGTGTGCCTGAGCCTGTTGGACCACATGTCTGCTTGTACCCAGGTCATCTATCTTGCCAGGTTAAACCTTTATCCTCTTCACATGTGGTTTAGGACAGTTTGCCGCCCTGCCCTGCATTCTCTAGACAGGTTGGTTCACCTTTGTCCATCAGTCCTGGAGTCCTTACACTTGTGGGAGTCCCCATGCAATATGTTGCAGGAGATCCCCTTCACTCGGCCCTCTCTGACCAAGTCATTGGTTACCAACGCATCCCTTCTGGGTTGGGGAGTGCCTCTGGACTTGCTGTAGAGGCGGGGTCTGTGGTCAGAACATGAGGCCACGCTCCATTTCAACCTGCGCGAACTTTGGGCCATCCACAATGCGTGTTGTGCATTCTGGGACTGCATTAGGCATTTGGTGGTTCATATAGTCACGGACAGTACCACTGCAATGTACTATGTGAACAAACAATGAGGAGTTCGCTCCAGATTATTCTGCTTGGAGGTGATCAGCCTGTGGCAGTTCTGTATTGAAGAGGAAATCCCCCTGATAGCTGTCCACTTACAGGGGTCCAGCACTGTCTTGTGGATCATCTCAGCAGAGTTTTCTCTCTGAATGGTCCCTAAAGATGGAGGTGTTTCGGATGGTGTTCACAACGTGGGGAATCCCTATGATCGACCTCTTTGTAACAAAGGAAAACAGAAATTGTCACAGGTTCTGCTCTCAGGAGGGATTCAGCCAGAACTTTTCACTGCAGATGGAAGTCGACTCTGCTGTATGCATTTCCTCTTATCCTGCTCCTTTCCCAGGTCATCACCAAGCTCAAGGCAGATCGAGCCAGACTCATTCTGATTGCCCTTGCATAGCTGAGGCAGCACTGGTTGTCAGATCTTACTCTGTCCGTTCAGCCTTCCATGCCACTTCCTCTCCTTCCTGACCTTCTCACACAGGACTGCAGCTGCACTCTGCATCTGGCGATCAGCTCCCTGCACCTTACAGTGTGGCAGCTGCATGGCTGAATGAGGAGAGAGGGCATTTCATAGGATTGTAGAATCATAGAAGATTAGAGTTGGAAGAGACCTCTGGATGTCATCTAATACAACCCCTTGCTCAAAGCAGCACCAACACCAACTAAATCATCCCAGCTAGGCCTTTGTCAAGCTTGGCCTTAAAACCTCTCTGGATGGAGAGTCCACCACCTCCCTAGGTAACCCATTCCAGTGCTTCACCACCCTCCTAACAAAATAGTTTTTCCTAATATCCAATGTAGACCTCCCCCACTGCAACTTGAGACCATTGCTCCTTGTTTTGTCATCTGCCACCACTGAGAACAGCCTAGCTCCATCCTCTTTGGAACTCCCCTTCAGATAGTTGAAGGCTGCTATCAAATCCCCTCCCCCCCCTTTTTTTCTGCAAACTAAATAAGCCCAGTTATCTCAGCCTCTCCTCATAAGTCATGTTCCCAAGCCCCCTAATTATTTTGTTGCCCTCTGCTGGACTCTCTCCAATTTCTCCACATCCCTTCTGTAGTGTGGGGCCCAAAACTGGACACAGTACTCCAGACGTGACCTCACCAGTGCCGAATGGAGGGGAATAATCACTTCCCTCGATCTGCTGGCAATGCTCCTACTAATGCAGCCCAATATGCTGTTGGCCTTCTTGGCAAAAAGGGCACACTGCTGACTCATACCCAGCTTCTCATACACTGTAATCCCCAGCTCCTTTTCTGCAGAACCTGCTGCTTAGCCTGTCGGTCCCCAGTCTGTAGCAGTGCATGGGATTCTTCCATCCTAAGTGCAGGACTCTGCACTTGTCCTTGTTGAACCTCATCAGATTTCTTTTGGCCCAAACCTCCAATTTGTCTAGATCACTCTGAACTGTATCCCTACCCTCCAACGTATATACTTCTCCCCTCCAGCTTAGTGTCATCCGGGAACTTGCTAAGAGTGCAATCCATCGCATCATCCAGATCATTAATGAAGATGTTGAACAAAACTGGCCCCAGGATCGACTCCTGGGGCATGATGAAAAGATTTCTGAAAAGGCTCCTTCACCTGCATCCTCCCGTGTGAGAGCTAGTCCCCTTGTGGGACCTGAACACGGTTTTAGCAGCTCTAATGGGGCCACCATTCAAGCATCTTGCTTCCCATCCACTGCCGCTCTTGTCTCAGAAAACTGCATTCTTGATAGCCATTACCTCTATCAGGAGGGTATGTGAGCTGCAGACCCTGATGGCTGTGCCTCCTTCCATGCAGTTCTCCAGAGACAAGGTTACACTTTGGCCACACCTGAAGTTTGTATCCAGGGTGGTCTCTAAGTTTCATTTGAACCAGGTGCTGTATTTGTCCGGAGGAGCACGCGTCCATATGCTAGACATTAGACACTGTCTAGCCTTCTGTCGGAACAGAACTGAACAGTTTCATGCCTCACCTCTTCATGTCCTATGCGGACCCCATGAAGGGATAAGCAGTCTCTGTGCAGACCATCTTTAGGTGGATAACATCTTGCATCAAGACTGATAAGATAGCATCAGCTATGCCTCCTCGGCAGATATGTGGTCTGCACATACATTTGCAGACCATTAGGCAATTGCTGCTTCTTCCAGAGTTGATACTAATGTCTGCAGAGCAGTCCTGTGATTCTTACTCAGATAGACTCTGAACCCCGCCTCCAGATTGGGGTACTGCTCATTAGTTCCCTACTTGGAATACACATCTGCATCTACTCAAAGAAGAAGAAATGGTAACTTACTATAACTGTGGTTCTTCAAGATGTAATGCAGACACGTATTCCACAACTCACTCTCCATCCCCTCTGCACTGGAGTCTTCCCCTGGATAGTCAGTGTGAAGGAACTGAGGGGGGTCAGGGCAGGGCTGCCTATTATAGCTAGGGGAGGGGCTACAGGCATCAGCCTCCCCTGTACAGGTACTGCTAAGCAAAAGTCTCTGGCTCCAGCGGATGCACACACCTACCTGGAATACACTTGGAATGTCTGCATCACATCTCAAAGAACTAGAGTTACAGTAAGTAACCATTTCTTACCTTCTTTCATCCTCACTACCATTGCAATGTCCTGCTCTATACTCTCTCATGTCTTTTTTTTCCTCTTTCTATTCCATTATAACCCAAATGCTGCAACCAAAATAATCTTTCCTTCCTGCTTTTCAGACTGTCTCTTCACCTTTTCTTTATTTCCTTACTTACTACATAAAATTCAGCTTTCTCTTTTTTTTCAAGGCAGTCCATAAACTACAATCTATCACATTTTTGAAACTGAGTTTTTAAGTGGATTTTGCCTAAATTATTAGCCAGCTGTAGGTTTTTTGGTTTTTTTACTCTCTCATAGCTTTTTACTGGAAAAAAAATCACAGATTAATTTCTAAGAGAGCGTGCTGTTGCCTCAGTCTCTCCCCCTCTCTTGCCCATGTCCTTTTTGGGGTGCTTTAGAATGTGATCTTTTGCCTTGTCTCTATATTTTCAGAGATGATTGAAATTGTCTAATGGCCAAACTTCTTTGAGAAGGGCATACAGTCAGATTTTGCCAGATTCAATTTTAAGATGCATGTGGGACAGAAGAAGGCAGTTGGTTGGTTGTTTTTTGGCAGAGTTTATATGCTACAGACTGTTATAGCCATTAGAATTCTACTGATTTTAAATTCATTTTAAAATGAACTAGAAAGAATTCTTAATTTATGCCTGCCATTTTCTCTGCCCATTCATGGATGTGATAGAATAGAGAAGTTGAAGAAGCTGAATACATCAAAAGATGGTCCAAAATCTCAAAGTGATAATTTAATGTGTTGTGGAAAATGCATATAGTTGCTGCTCCTGCTGAAAAAAATGTTATTTGGTAGATCTGTGTTGCAGGATGACTGCCTCATGAACCTTAGGGTGGTTCTGCAGTGGCCTTGCCTCAGCTTCGTCTTGTGAGAGTTTGGCTGATCCAGTGACTTGGCCCCACAGCTAAGGCTTTAAAGGAAGTTGCCCCATTCTATAGTATACCAGTCAAAAAGACCAGTCCAAAAAACCCAGAGTCTATGTCCCAGCCTCAAGCTGGGCACAGCCCCTGCATCCTGAGGTGTTGATCTGTCTTCCACCCCAGACACTCTTCATAAAGCCCTTTGGTTCAGTATTCAGCTGCTCCCAGGCTCTGTTCTGTCCTTCCCTGTCAGCCCTTCCTGGGCTCCTTTGAGTCACTCCTTGCTCTTTTGCTGAGCAGCAGCTACCAGGGCTTCCTTCCCGGAGGGTTCCTCCTAATTTCTCCTCCACCCTATTCTACCTCCAAGTAGGGTTACTACATGTCAAGGTGTTCCCGGATATGACCTCTTTTTTTCGTTTGTCCAATCTCTGTTCAGGTAGATTTTTTATATATGAACAAATGTCCATGGTTTTCCTTGCTCGACCTGTTTCCAACATTGATTCAGATAGGACTTCAGTTCCTGGCGTGCCCTAATAGTGACGTGTGAGTTTACTGGATTTGCCACCCTTATTCCTGTGCTGCTGCCTTCAGACCTGGGCAGTTAGACTGCAGCAGCAGCTGGCCAGGTGCCCAGCTCTGAAGAGAGTGCCGCCACCATCAGCACAGAAGTAAGGGTGGTATGGTATGGTATTGCCATAGAAACTGTACCCACCCCCTCCAGCTTCCCCTCCCACCAGCAATATCCTCTATTTAGCAACTTGAAATATGGTAACCCTACCTCCGAGGACTTTCTTCCCTAAGAGACCTAAATGAGCCACATGACCCATAAGTCATATGATCATACGGGCTCTCACCACACAGGGAGGTAAACTAATTGTGTCACAGGTGGGGCTGAGACCCACCTCCTCTCAAAGGGCCAGACACTGTGACAGTCTGGTAGTTTGATTCTGCTGGCATACTTGTAAATGAATTCCTCATTTAAATCGTTTTTATATTCACATATTTATTACTAAATTAAATATATTATTAATATGGTATGATGCAGTCACTTTTTGTTTTTTCCTTATTAGAAAATTTTATTTTTTCCAACATTTTATGATATTTTTTGTGCATTTTAGAATTTTCTTAAGCCAGTTAGATTTTTAAAAGTTTAGGAACAACATTTAAATGATGGTTTAATTTTCTTGAATATTTTGGCATGTTTGCTGAAAAACCTTTCCTTAAATTAATAATTGAAGATACCAAGTGAAAGACTAAATTTTAACATGGACACTGTCTTGCTCTTTGCAACAAGTTTACAGAACTAAATCTTTGTTTAGATTACCCAGGCAGCAAATTATGTGGAAAACTTATTACTAGTACATCATCAAATATGCCATCGCACGTTAAAAACTGACTTTAATTGCTTAGGTCAAGCATTCTTCATAATATTTTTTAGCAGCTTACGTTTGAAAAATTTAGGATGTCTCTAAATGCTGTTAAAATGTTGAATTTCTCATCACAATTGATACTATTCCCTTCCCAAGCTTAAAGTTAGTAAATAAAACAATACTAGTCCACTCAAGTTTCTGCTATACAGTGTAAACACTGAAACATACATTTTAAATTGGGGAGTGGAGACAAACTATTTATAGACTTTAAATAAAAAAAAATGTACTAGTAATCAATTACTGAGTGAAGGTACATATCATCCAAGTAACTAGTGTATGTTGTTTGCTTTAGAATCTAGGCCTTTGTCACTTCCATTGAAAGCCATGCTGACCTCATCTGAGAGCTGCAGAAGTCCTGAGGAGAGAATGAAAGAATTTATTGGGATAGTGTGGAATGCAGTTAAACGCCTTACACTTCAGGTAAGATGAAAAGGGAGTGAGAAAAGTTATGTCTTCCCACTTTTTATGCACTTTAGCACTTTTAAAAAATCTCTATAAAAAAAGCTTCCCAATTTTATTATCGTATTTTACTTTAAAAATACTACAGACTGAAAATTAAAATATGGCTATTTGATAAATTCACCAAGGATTCATAGAATTTAAAATATTTGTATTCAATGGACTTATCTTTCTACTTAACTGTAAAAGGAGAAGAAAAACATTAAAAACATTATTTTTTTTATATCACATATATGGAGGTCTTACACCAGCTGTAATTGGCCCCATAGAGCAGTTTTCTTTCTAAAAATAAACTATTTCAGTGCTTTTAAGTATGGAAATAGCATGTGTAATTAATGCAGTCATAGTGGTAGCTCATCTACTTAAATTTTTGCCCCTTTGTTGAGATAAGAAGTAGACCACTCAGACTAAACTGTACCATTCTGTTCTGCATAAATTTGAGCTCAATAGAAGCAATGCTTTTTTATAACAATGTACATACACCACTACCTCGATATAACACTATCCTCGGGAGCCAAAAATTTTTACTGCGTTATAGGTGAAACTGCGTTATATCAAACGTGCTTTGATTGGCCAGAGTGCACAGCCTCCCCCCCCCACCCACCCACCCCGGGCACTGCAATGCATTTTTCATGTTAAACTTAAAAATTATTATTGGGGAAGCATAACCATTGGATCTTCCATTACCCCTTCTGCATACCAATTTATTCACTTGTATATGGCCAAATGCCAAAACCTTCACTTTACTTATTCTGTACTCAGATAAAACTCTCATTGACTTCATTATAGCATAAGGTGTGAAAATTGGAGTTTTTCTGAGTAAGGGCTTCAGGATTGTGGCTTAATACAGAACCTCCTGAAGTTGATGAGATACTATCTATTGACTTAATTGGGCTTTGAGTCAGGTCCTTGGTTCATAGTTTCTAAGCGGGTTTGTCTCTCCCCTCCCCAATGTCATTTTCACCACTGGGAAAGAGGACAGCTGGAAAAGAAGAGCCAGATATTTACTTGTAAGCAAAGTATTTTTGTTATGTGTTTGTACAGTGTACAGCACAATGAGGCCCTGATCCTGGATTGAGGCATGAAGGTTCTATTGCAATACAAACAGATGATGATGATGATGATAATAAAGGAGTGAGTTATGAATGAGAGAATTGGGTGGGGAAGGGTATGGGAGTTTAATTGTGTCCTCTGCCCAAAATTTCTCCTGGTGACCTTCTCTGTTTTATCAATAACATTTCCGGGGTTTTGCAACCAAAGCATCTGCCAGAAAAATGAAAAATTAGTTCATGTGTTGAGGTATATGAAAGATATTGACCAGTTAAAATAAATACCCAGTTTTTCATATTTGCAAAGAAGTAAAAAATGTTGCAATTATGTTCTGTCTGGTTTTTTTTTGCAAAAATTAAAGGAGGTTGTAGAAATAGATTTGTGTATTCTCAAAAAAAAATTCTGGAAGTGAAGATAAACTGTTGTATAACAAACATGTATTAGCTCGATTCCTTGATGTTAGGATATTGGTAGATTTTTTGTAATGCTAGATCCACTTTTTTATTTTTCAAATATTTTTTTATCTACAGTTTATAATTTTGGTTATATTTTTGTGAAACAATCAGATGCCTTCTGGATTTGAGTGCCATGAATATGAAACTGTATTTTTTATCTATTTTAATATTGAAATAGTTCTGTAAAATCACAAAACACTTTACAGAAATAAAAAGGACACTGTTGTCCCAAAGAACTTAGCACCAGATTTTTAAATGTAGCTAGCTGCCTAAAAATGTAGATAGATGCCTAGTGGGTTTTCAAAAGTATCTAGGCATCCAACTCCCTTTGTGACTTTGGGACCGTTCTGAAAATCCCATTAGGTACCTCCTATCTGCATTTTTAGATGCCTAAATATCTCTTAAAAACTTGGCCCTTAGAGTCTAGGCTCCAATCCTGCAAAGACTCAAACATGCTTAATTTGCTGCCCTGCATAATACTCCCATTTGGTTCCAGACCTTAGATGTAGAATGCTCTCATGAGGTGAAAGACGTGTTGTTGTCAGCCAAAAGTTAACCACTCAACATACTTACCTACAAAAATGGAAATGATTCCAAGTTTTGTGTCATTCTAAGCACACAGACCCAACCTCGTCTTCCATCTCTCTAATTTTAGATTACATTTTAGACCTTAAGAGGTCAAAACTCACTCAGCTTCCTTAAGCTACATCTTGCGGACATAATGGCTTTCCCCATCAGGTCGATGGATACTTGGTGTTTGCTTACCTGCTGATGCAGAGATTCCTTAAGGGCATTGGAACTCTTCATGGATGTGAGACCACCCTCTCCAACCTGGGATCTTGACCTAATTCTCAGAGCTTTGACTAGACCTTCCTTTGAGCCCATGGCAACTTGCTTTCTCTTACAGCTGCCCACGAAGACAGCATTTTTAATTGCCATCATCTCAGTTAAGGGCATAGGAGAAATGGCACATCCACCATCTTTTTTAAAGACAAAGTAACGCCGAGGCCTCATCCCAAGTTTCTCCCTAAAGTCGCCTCCACTTTCTATATGAATCAACAAATCCATCTTCCTGTTATTTTCCCGAAAACCACATTGTGAAAACAAGGAGGTGACTCTGCATATGCTAGACATTAGAAGAGCACTAGCATTCTACTTGGACAGGACTAAGGACTTCAGGAAGTCCCTGAGTTTCATTAATCACTTATCAAGAGTACAACCTGTTGCCTCTGTCTGGAATCTGTACACACTCCATGAGGTCAATTTCTACCTTGGTTGGATTCCTCAAAGATGCCCTATCTCAGAAATTTCCAGAGCAGCGACTTGGGCCTCTTATCCCATGACTGCCTACTTTGCTTAAGAGCATTTGACAAGGGACCTTGTCAAAAGCTTTCTGAAAGTTCAAGTACACTATATCAACTTGATCATCCTTGTCCATGCATTTGCTGACTCCTGTAAAATTGGTGAGTTATGATTTCCATTCACAAAAAACGTGTTGGCTCTTCCCCAACATATCATGTTCATCTATGTGTTGGTAATTCTTGGCCAGTTTCAACCAATTTGCTCCATACTGAAGTTAGGCTTACTGGCCTTTATTTGCCCAAATTGCCTCTGGAGTCTTTTTTAAAAATAGCTCTTACATTAGCTATCTTCCAGTCATATGGTACAGAAATTGATTTAAGCAATAGGTTATTACCATAGTTAGTAGTTCTGCAATTTCATATGAGAGTTCCTTCAGAACTCTTGGGTGAATGCCATCTGGTCCTTGTGTCTTACTACTTTTTAAGTTATCAATTTGTTCCCAAACTCCTCTGTTGACACCTCAGTTTGGGGCAGTTCCTCAGATTTGTTACCTAAAAAGAATGAATCATGTGTGGGAATCTCCCATACATCCTCTACAGTGAAGACCCAATACAAAGAATTAATTTAGCTTCTGTGCAACGACCATGTCTTCCTTGAATTCTCCTTTAGCACCTTGATTGTCCCTTGGCTCCACTAATTTTTTAGCCAGCTCCCTGCTGATGATGTACTTTAAAAAAAATTGCTGTTAGTTTTTGTGTTTGTTTCTAGTTGATCTTCAGATTCTTTTTTGGTCTGCCTAATTGTATTTTTTACACTTAACTTGCCAGAGTTTGTGCTCCTTTCTGTTTCCCTCAGTAAGATTTTGCTTCCGGTTTTTAAAGGTGGTCTTTTTGGAAATGAAGCTTATAAACTGCAATATTTTAAAACAGAGAATGAGGTAAGGTGATTATTTTTGTTGTTAGTGCTGAGTAACTTAGGGCATATCTACACTGACCCACAGTTTGGACTACAGGAGTTTGAATAGCAGTGTGCACCAAAATGCTGTGCTGTTATTTCCCTGTATGGATGCTGCAGGCGCAAACTAAATGGTTCCTAGTTCACATTATTTTAGCTCTCTTCAAACAGGATTACATTACTGTGAGTAAAAACCTGGTATTTCATACCTGCACATCCAGGGAGTAGAGTTACAGTGCAACACTTTGGTGTGCACTGCTATTCACACTCCTGTAGTGCAAACTGCAGAAGCAGTATAGACATGCCCTTAGAGTTGCTGGAAAGAGGCACATTGAGAAGCCATCCAAAGAAAATTACATCAGCTCCCAATGAGAAACCACGTATGTAATTTAAGAATAGATTTCTAACAATGACTTGGCATTATTTAAGGTTGCACATCCGGATGAAATATAAAAGTTGAGTATATTTCTTTGCAGGTGCTTTTCTTTCAGTTGTACAGCATAAAAGTCTGCAGTTGGTCATTGGATAAAACAGAACTTGATAATTTAAAATCATCAAAGGATTTTTTTTTTAGTGAAAGTTTGAGTAAGTAAATGTATTGAACCAAAGTCGTGGAAAGTTTGCTTTGGAGCCAACACTGGTACTGGTTTAGCCCTGGTCCTTTTTGCTCATGATAGACCCTTGCATGAAGATATTGTTCATTGGAGTTGCTGTAAACTATTAGCATTTCAGTGAAAAAGACTTTCAATCTTAACTAAAAATAGTTTTTATTATTTAGTTGTGGGGTTTTATATGCAGCCTTGAGGTCTTTTTTGGCAGCTAGGCTGTGGGGGCGGTACTCGCTTTTCACATGTTATTTGTATTAATAGTTGCTAAAATCATGAAGCAGCATAAACAATTATTTTTAATTGGTTGTTAATGATGAATTCTAGTGGGAATAATGAGGCATCTGTAGTAAAACCAAATTAATTAAAGAGCAATGTTACAGTGAATGACAACCCAATAAGTGTACAATGATTATTTGTAATGTTCAGTAGATACTCCATGTGCTTTAAAATATTTTGAAAAATACGCCTGTTTCCTGCAATTATTTGAAGTAATATTTTCTCTAAAGAGTATAATTTCCACAGAATTTTTTATTGTTTGAAAGAATAGAAATCTAATCATGAGGTTAACTTATATTCTTGTTCCTTGTGCAGGACACAGAGAGCTTTTGTAACATGTAACTTAGCAATAACATACAGTAGGTATGGGAGGGAGAGAGACTATTAATTGACTCGTTATTTATCACACAATGAGTGAGTGAGACTGATAGGATGATCCTGCTCATTTCCTGCTAACATCAGTAAGAGAGTTCCTAAAGTTTTCACAAGAATTTCTATAAAATGTTTCCATTTTGGAACATTTATCTACAAATTTAGTCTATCAGTTTTGATTTCTGTAGTTTCATGACCAAATAAAAATATTGTTTTAAATTTAGTCAACAGTGAACTGTGCATTGTTCAGAAAGTAGTAGGAAATCAGTCAAATATTACCACTTATGTTTTAAGATGTTTTTAACAAACTTTAAATGTGAAATTCTGTCTCCCTTGCAACATACAAATAAGCAGAGCTTGTGTGGTACACCAGCAGAAAAGCTAGATAGATAAAATGCTATTACCCAACTTGGAAGTAGGAGTCAAGCACCTGTGCAGCTTGGCCACGGCAGCCCTCATTGTTGACCTCATCCCACCCCTCTACATGAGACTTCTGGCCAGTGGATCTCTTCAATTTGTGGGTCTCATTAGGGTGACCAGATGTCCCAATTTTATAGGGACAGTCCCGATTTTTGGGTATTTTTCTTATATAGGCTCCTATTACCCTTCACCCCTGTCCCGACTTTTCACACTTGCTGTCTGGTCACCCTAGATCTCATATATGTGTACGCCCCTCTTGTCCCCCACAAAACCCCCCAAAACAAAACAGATAAACACACACTAGCCTTTTTACAGCAGGAATATATTTGCAGGGCTGGGATTTAGAGGGGACAGAGGCCACACTGCTTAGAGGTATCCTTACAAAGTTCCCCCATTGGGCAGTTTCTATCACCTATAGCAAGTAGTGGGATTGGCTAGGGCTGGCTATCAAGGGCTCAGCAGGGAAGATGTGAATCTTTTAATTTTAACAGATTTTGATTTGTTATAGAAATCAAAATAGGAGGTGATTCCATTTCAAGAATTTGTAATAATTCTTTCTCTTTAACACATGAATGTGTTCAGTATTGGCACAAGAACATGTTGCTACCAAAACTGAAATAAGATCCTTAAAACAGAAAGGATGTTGCCATGGAAAAGTGAAGTAACACTCAGTACAGCTGTGATACATTAATGAATAGGATATTTTTTTAAAAGATCATTTGTGTTTGGTGTGGCTTGGAGGGTCCCAACCAGATGGTTTCCATGAACAGGATCTGACCCCCAGCTTGAGGACTTCTTACTGGCAGATTACTTCATTTTCTTTCCCTTGGATTGTCAGATCCTTACATTAATGCAAGATTTACTGCTACAGATTTATATTCAGTTACATAGATCAGTCACATTTTACGTTAAAGTCACAATTTTAGAAATATCATTTAACAGTTATTTAAAAAGGTAAAAAAGATTTATACAGTAGCTTTAATATATGCAGTTGATGTAACTTTAATTTTCAAATATTTTGATTACATATAATTTAAAGCATTTTCCATATCAATAAAATGATACATAACATATATTATTATTATTTAATCCAACATATAGTGCATCAATATTGGGTGTATTCTTCCCTCTCTTTACTGGAACTTGCTGTAAGCCAAATCTCCCGGGTGGGATTGGGCAGAGGAGAGTGGGGGTGAGAGAGACAGATTGTGCTTTCAGATGCATGTGAAAATCCCACTGAAACTTGCTGGAATTTCATGAGGGCAAAATTTGGCCCAATGAGAAATGTAACACGTTCCTTAAGAAGCCACTGTTGAATGCTCTAACAGGCATTTCCACATATAAACTGATAATTTCCTGTGACAGGTAGTAATTGCCTGATTTGTACAGGAAAATGTGTGTTTTTAGAGGTTCATCCTTTGTGTTCTCCTTTGAAAACCTTAAACTGTATATTCCTCTGATTTAAGACCTCCTATATGATGCATTCATTTATTTATGCATGCTTTTTCATAAGAACATAAGAACGGCTGTGCTGGGTCAGACCAAAGATCCATCTAGCCCAGTATCCTGTCTACCCACAGTGACCAATGTCAGGTGCCCCAGAGGGAGTGAACCTAACAGGTAATGATCAAGTGATCTCTCTCCTGCCATCCATCTCCACCCTCTGACAAACAGAGTCTAGGGACACCATTTCTTACCCATCGTGGCTAATAGCCATTAATGGACTTAACCTCCATGAATTTATCCAGTTCTCTTTTAAACGCTGTTATAGTCCTAACCTTCACAACCTCCTCAGGTAAGGAGTTCCACAAGTTGACTGTGCGCTGTGTGAGGAAGAACTTCCTTTTATTTGTTTTAAACCTGCTGTCTATTAATTTCATATGGTGACCCCTAGTTCTTATATTATGGGAACAAGTAAATAACTTTTCCTTATCTACTTTCTCCACATCACTCATGATTTTATATACCTTTATCATATCCCCCCTTAGTCTCCTCTTTTCCAAGCTGAAAAGTCCTAGCCTCTTTAATCTCTCCTCATATGGGACCCTCTCCAAACCCCTAATCATTTTAGTTGCCCTTCTCTGAACCTTTTCTAGTGCCAATATATCTTTTTTGAGATGAGGAGACCACATCTGTATATAGTATTCAAGATGTGGGCGTACCATGGATTTATATAAGGGCAATAATATATTCTCTGTCTTATTCTCTATCCCCTTTTTAATGATTCCTAACATCCTGTTTGCATTTTTGACCACCTCTGCACACTGCGTGGACATCTTCAGAGAACTATCCATGATGACTCCAAGATCTTTTTCCTGATTTGTTGTAGCTAAATTAGCCCCCATCATATTGTATGTATAGTTGGGGTTATTTTTTCCAATGTGCATTACTTTACATTTATCCACATTAAATTTCATTTGCCATTTTGTTGCCCAGTCACTTAGTTTTGTGAGATCTTTCTCAAGTTCTTCACTGTCTGCTTTGGTCTTAACTATCTTGAGCAGTTCGGTATTATCTGCAGACTTTGCCACCTCACTTTTTACCCCTTTCTCCAGATCATTTTTTCACTTAAATTGGCTTGAATTTATATAGAAATATATTATTACACATTTTGGACCAGATTCTACCACCCATTAGTCCATGAGCAGTCCCATTGAAATCAATGCACCAACTCACATTAACTCAAGGTACTACTGAACATGAAGGGTCTTCTAATTGAGGCCTAAGTGAGTGATAGCTCCTTCTAAATAATATAAGGAGTGCTACAGTTGTGATTACACTTCGATGTTCTTAATATGGTAAAATCAAATTAAACAGAGGAAAATGACCTGAGCAACTTGTATTCAATGCAATTTTGCAGATAAAGTGTAAAAAATCTTAGCATTTCCTGGTTCTGTATACTTGTAAAGTGAACTTTGTTAAACATCTATTGTAGACCCTTGCAGTGAGTAAAGTGATACAACATTGTATCTCCGAGTTTGTAGAATTTGTGGGTTATTATAACCACATGTCTTGTATATTCTGGCAACATTTGATGTTAATCATCATAGAGATATATATTGGGTGATTTGTTATAAATTGCTTACTCGGTAAGTGCATTGATAAAAGAAAAGCTACTCTGACCATAACTGCATTGCCTTTGTCATCTATTTATCACTGCCCAACAGTGGTCTTAACTTCAACTTATTGCTAATAGACCAGAAAATACTCTTATATGTCACCATAAAAATCTTTGAACATTGACAGAATGATTAATTTTTACAGAGTTTTTGAAAATCAAAATGTGTTACATTTGTAACAATACACAATTGCTTCTTGTCTGGTATAAATAAAGTACATTCTAAACCTTGGATCAATAAATTACTTATCAAAGATGTAATTAACTTCATTTTATAGCTCAAATAACTCTAAAACTAGAAACAGACACAGACTTCATGTAATGTATTTATTTTTGCAAAATTCTACTTATATTTTTTGACAGTGAATTCTTGTCACTTTATCTCTGTTCGCCAGGCTGGCAAATTATTTATGGTATTGAGGGATTCCAATCCTGTTACACATCATTATTGCTCTTGTGGGGGAATGTTAGCCTTTAGGGGAGGTTATCGTACACTAGGTCTTCATTATCATTTGTAAGATATAGTTCCTTTAATTATATAAATTTATAGTATCTTGAAGTATTTATTGGACACTGCTACATGAGTTAGAAAGCAGCAAACAAAAGTACTTTATCATGTCTTCAAATAACATCTTGCATCCAAAATATTGTGAAGAAACGGATTGAATCATAGTTTGTATTTGCTTAACAAAGCATTCAAGTGTGTAGGCTGTTATGGTTATTTGATATCCAGGTGCAGAATATTACTTGCAAGAGCCAAGTAAGACTAACAGTCTTTAGCATACATTACCTTTGAATTAAGAAGTCATGATGAGTTCAGTCCTTGGTTTGGGCTTACTTAGCCTTGCTAGAAGTCTCTAAGGATATGGCAGAATTATCAAAACTGTTTCATAGCAGTCTAAGTAACTGTGCACTCATGGAAACAGAAGTTTCATATGAAATCACATGTTCTTGTGCTAATCTGAAAAGTGACACAAGGAGACAAATCTGTTAGTTTCTAAACTTTATTAACGTTTTTCATTGAGATATATCTTGGTACTAATGAACATGTCGATATTTGGCTGAGGCTTTTATTTATGTTTGACTGATTGAGCTTGACCTTTTTATGCACTTTAGTCACTGTTAACTACAAAATAAGGGAAGAATTCTCACTGAAATAAATCTTTTTTACAAAGTAACAGCATATAAAATGCTAGTCAGCTCTAGAGCCTTAGCTAGTGATAACAAAAGCTAATGAACTGCAAAAGGAGGAGGATTGTGTCACCTTTTCTGCCGGCACAGTTTCTAACTCCATTATGTTTCCTGAAAACAGCTGTGGAAAGGCAAATGTATGTTCAGCTTATGTGGCTACACCCTTTTGATCAAATTTATAGACCAAAATGGCACCTTTTCAGGTGTTATTTTCTATATATGTAATTTATGAAAGTGTAAGCATCTGCCATTTTCTGTTGTCCTTTCTTTTAATTCTGTTTAAGAATTTAGACAGGTTTTTAATCAACTGTGATATTGCTGATTCTGTGATATAGTCTTTGATTCTGTATTATGAATGAATAAATATGTTGGGAGAATGTTGAGATCTATTTCTGAGAATTCTGTCTTGGATTTGTTTTTGTTTTTGTTTTTCCAGCTTGAAGTGCAGTCCTGTTGCGTGTTCGTTCCAAATGACAGCCTGCCTTCCCCAAGTACAATCGTGTCTGGTGACATTCCTGGAACTGTCCGAAGTTGGTACCATGGGCAGGCTGGTATGCCTGGTACGCTAGTTCTTTGCTTGCCCCAGATAAAGATTATGAGTGCTGGACACAAATATATGGAACCACTGCAAGAAATCCCCTTTGTTATGCTAAGATCCATTCTTGAAGAAGGTACAGTATGCGAAATTTGGAAATTTCCTGTTGTTATTTCAATGTATAATTCTGTTGTATGATCATTGTTTTATATTGCCAACATTTTTATATAAATCAGTCTTCTTACTAAAAGATTTCATATCCAAAATATGTGAGCTAAGTGCCACAGACAAATTTGTATTCTTTAACCATGATCCATGAACTGTACAACTATAGCAAAAATTTAAACTTTCTGGAAGTTTCCATATGCATTTAATTCATTACTCTAATCTTGAAACTATAAATTTTTTTAGAGAGGTTTTGCTGTTTTTGTGTATTTGCATTAAAGTGAGCAGAAAAAAAACTTGTTAAAAGGTTTTCATAGGAGAATTTTGTACATAATATTTTTCTCTTTTTTGCACACAAAGCTTACTAATGAAACTTACCAAAAAATTATAAAGCACAGATTATGAAAAATGGAGTAAGAAGTATTTTCAAGTACTACATTTTCTCCTGAGTGTCTGCCAATTTTTGTGATTTTACAACTACATTTTCCTATATTTTTATTGATTTCCCCCTCCCCTTTTGTTCTGTGACAACCCCAGTCTCTCTTCCTCCACATGCACAACAGCAGAAACAGATTTTAGTGAATTTTTTAAACAATGAAACTCTCTGTAATGGTACTGTAAGTGCTGTCAAATGCACAAAGTAAACAAGAATAGAGAAAGAAATGTTTCCTCTAATTTCTTTCAGGTAAAATAATCTTGTTATAGTAACAAGAAAAGGTAAATATGTTTAAACAGAAAAGTTGGTAGTGCCCTTTAAACCTTTTATGAAAGTAGACCATACTTATATTTTCTCAGACTCAGAAAAGAAGGAGCAGTCCGAGAAAGAGAGCTGAATCCCCTTGGTTGGGATAAACCCTACTGTAAGGGATTTATTTGTGTGTGGCTTTGTGCTCTGGGAATAATGCCAAACAGAAGTTCTCACAATCTTGATATTTTTGATTCTCTAATGGAGCTGTTACTTTCTCCCATGCCAAAACTTCCCCTTAAACAGACTAATAAAAAAATATTTTCAAAGCTTTTAAGTCACCTTCTTTATTTTCTCCATGCAGAGGTAAGTACTTTTTATAGACTTTTATTAGGGAGAGTCTAAATGACTATCTATATTTGAACAGGACTCCAGTGATGACATATCATTCTTAAAACATGTTACCTTCTCTGTGAAATCATATGCATGTAACCTTACTCTTCGTGAAAGCTATTTTGGAACTGTTCATTCTTTCGTAAAGAAGATCCAAGCAAATGTCCAATTTCTTACAAGATTATGTAGTTACTCTGACTCCTATCTGCTCATTCACATGTTTTTCTTACTTCTTTAAAAGAAAAAACAGCACAGTCATCCTGTCATCTAGGAATACTGCAACTTTGTCAGGAAGGCTTATTGACCTCCAAATGTCAATATACAACAGAAATAACTCCCACACTCAAATCTTTGTTTCCAGAGCTCTGACAAGAGGATTCCTCTGAGATAACTGTAAGCTGTAGGAATACTTTTGGTAATCACATTCAAAAGAGCATATTAAGCATGGCACTATAATTCAGAATTACTGTAACTTGGATAATATTACCAAGTAGCGTGTGAAAAGGAGATGGATTTACCCAGGCCATGTGTGTAATCATAGGTTCATCTTTGAGTGCTGGTCCCTGTGTGTATTACGCATGTGGACACGCATGTACCTAAGACCGGAAAATCTTTCAAGTAGTGTTCATTGGTCCATGCCTGCACCTTCCTCGTGCTCCGCACTAAGGGCATAAGGGGAGGTGTGGACAGACCACCTCTCCAGTTCCTTCTGACCACTGCATGGTTTGAGTTTGAATCCTGTATCCAAAGTTATCTTCACACTGCCTTTCTTATCTGTAAATATAACTGTATATAGTTCTTAGTGTTTTACGTAGTCTCTTTATAGTTAGTGTAGATTAATTCTTCCCTGCCCCGGGGACCCTCTGCATTTCTGCACTAGGGAGAAGGTCTATGTCCAGAGTTCTAGGGTTTAAGAACTGTGTCTCCTGTCCTTGCTCCTTCTCAGTCAGCAATGACCACCAACATTGCCTTTATTGACATAGGGAGGCTCATGTCTTCTTCAAGTACAGAATCTGCTGCTCCTTCCCTTCCCAGACCTGCAAGGGATGAGAGCTTCAAGTGAGGAAGTACCTCTTGGAGAAAGCTATAAGTCTCCAGTTGGATTTCAGGCCAGGGAGATCCCCACTGAACATCAGATTGAGCCTCTGAGCACAAGCTCTGGAGCAGGCCATATCTAATAAAGCCAAAGTCTTGTTGTCTCAGTGTTCTCATGAGAGTAAGGAACACTCTCGCAGACACAGGAACAGATCCCCTTCCAGATCTTCTCCCAAGATAAAAGATCCCTCTCCATATCCTTCCAAATTGTGAGAGTCCTCACACTCAGGTCCTAAAGACTTAGGCCCACGTTAGCATTCCAACCACGAGGGTAAAGCACACAGAAGCAAGGATCCAACAGTACCAACTCTGGTACCAGCTAGTAAGCTGAAAAATTGGCATTTGCCAGCACTGACTAAGGGCTCCAGGCAGGACTCTTCTTTGATGCACCCATCATCCCATAAGGACCCACTCACCGTTAAGCCTATGATGTACCAGATCCAACTATACCGACTACCATGACCCCTCACATTGTGGGACAGACTGAGACTTATACCTCCTCTTGTCCTCCTGTGCTCACAATCTCATTTGCTTTTGGGTCATTCTGCCTGAGGGACATTTCCACACCAGAAGAGGAATCCACCTTGAGAAGAAAGAGCTGCTACTCTGCTCTGTCCATGAGCTGGAGTCTCCATCCACTGGCACCAATGGTACCACTGATGAAACCAAATCTGACCTGCTCATGGGCTGAATCCAAAATCTGAGCTGAATCATCTAGACAGGGTTTCTAGACTGCCTTGAATCCATCCTCTGACCAGACAAGACTACCTTCTCAGGAACTGCTGGTACCCAGTGCATAGGGATCTCCCCAACCAGCCTCTTGAACCATCATGTTGGCCCTCTTGGGTTCCTTGAGATCCCTATGCACAGCACCCTGGATCTGTGCAAGAGTCTGATTGGCCCTCTTCCCCTAGGCAACAACAACCAGCTCTGCCAGAGTATATGGAGAAGGAGGACATCAAGCCAGATCCACCGGTACCAGCAGTACCAACAGGAGTATAACTCTCTTCGCCTGATGAGTTAATCACCCCATCTTTGCCATCCCTGCATGATGACCACAAGCAATACCAAGAACTACTGCAGAGGATGGCAACTGAACTTCAGATTCCACTTAAGGAAGTTCATGTTGCAGTATATGCTCTTTGATATACTGCAGCCCACTGGACCCAATTGGGTAGCTCTCCCAGTGAATGAGGACCATGGAACCATCCAGGGTGGAGGATCATGGAACCATCCAGGGTGGTATGCAACACAGCTGCATGAAGCACCCCTACCACCAAATAAACTGAGAAGGTGATATTTTGTCCCTGCAAAAGGGGCAGAATTTTTGTTCATCCATGGAAAGGTCCAGGCAACAACACCCCAAGACCACCTCTGCAGACAAGGGCTTTGCTGGATTGGACATGAGTGTGCAGCATCTTGCACGTCTCAGCATAGGATTCTAAGAACCACAAACAATGATTGCTCAAATTAAAGAACCTTTAAAATGTGTCTTCTGTATTTGCACTGTAGATCAGAACTTACTGAGTCTCTTTATATTACTATCTCTACCTCTGTCCTTTCCATCATAAAGTCTTGTCATCCCAGCTGCAATAAACAATTCTTACGTAAAGCTAAAAATAATCTGTGCACATAGTTGATAAATTGGACCAATCTGTGGCCAAACTCTTTACCATTCCAAACACAGCAATTTAATGTTCTCAGAACTGTCACAACTGAAAGTGCATCAAAACCTGAAAATCTGGATAAAAGCAGAAATGCCTGGCTATATGGCCTTAAAACACTTAACTCCCTATGATTTAAACTTGGAAGAGAATACAGTATGTCTCTTTAATATTTGAAGTGACTGGAATTAAATATAGCGTTCCATGGAACAACTATTCAAAGTCTCTAATTGTAAATGACTTCTTTGTTGTTTAATATCTTTTACTCCTTGACAAGAGAAAAGCCTAAGTATTTATAAAGTGCTTTCCTGGATTGTTGTTTCTGAAGGATTCTATCTCTCTACTGTAACTTTGTATAAATAATAAGAAATATAAATGCTACTTTTCAACACTGGAAAGCCTTTATTCAAAAACAAACATGGTGGTGGAGTGAAGAAGTACAAATTATAAAAAATAAAGTTAAACTCTGGCAAAGGAGTAGGAGCAAATGAAACCTGAAGGAATAGAAGGATGTGAAGAAAATGTCCAGGAATAGTTGCAAAAGCAGAAGTCTTCAAGCAACTTTACACAAGACTTAGAACAAAGGAAGGGGGAAAAGAAGTGTATAGGCTAGCAAAATCATAGGTCAGAATTACCAGAGATATAAAGGAAGTGAGGTTCATCAACAATGAAATTGGTATTGTGTCGACTGGTGATATCGTATAAAGGATCGATGGAAAAGGTACCCAAGAGAACAATGCAATTTCAAAATGATGAACTTTGGTGTAGTAGAGCCCCTCATACCTGATGAAGTGGCAAACACTGTAAAAGCGATGAAAAATAATAAGGCCTTAGGCCCAGATAGATCCCTATTGAGACATTGAAAAAGCTTGGAATAGAAGGCATCCATTTGCCGACATTTGTGTTCAATTTAATCATGAGATGGGAAAGGATACCAAATGAGTGGAGGAAAAGTATCTTGGTGCTGATATACAAGGGGAAAAGTGACAATGGCAACTGCACAAATTAGAGAAGTATTAAGCTGATTAATCATACGATGAAACTGTGTGAGAGAGTCATCGATAAAAGATTAAGTGAAGTGAATATTAGCACAAATCAGTATGATTTCATGCCAGGAAGGTCGATAATTTTTGCACTTAGGGAGCTAGTGGAAAAATATATAGAGAAAAGGAAAAATATTCACATGGCATTCATGGATCTCAAAAAGGACTTTGGTTGAGTTCCAAGAGAATTCATCTGGTGGTGTATGAGGGAGAAAATGGTACCAGAACTTTCTGCGTGGCTTGTTCAAGCCTGTATGTAGGTACAACATCAACAATCAGAACTTGTGGTGAAACGGATGTATTATCTGTAAAGCTGGGAGTGCATCAGGAATCAGCACAAAGCCATTTCTTGTTTATTCTCATCCTGGATACCCTCAAGAGGAACATACAGAAGGAAGCATGCTATTTGCAGATAATATCATTCTATGCAGTGAGGGAAAAGATAGTCTTAAAAGAGAATCTTGATAAATGGAGAGATGTGGTATATGATATATAATTTCAGTAATGTGCACACTGAAGAATTATCTTTGAAACTAGATGAGCAAACAATACCAAAAATGCAAAGTTTCAATATCTGGGTTCCAAAATCTGAAGAAATAGAGGATAAAATTAGAGGTAGGATAATAAAAACCTGGCTCTGATGGAGAAAGAGAAGTGGAAAGTACCAGTAAGAATAAAAAGAAAAGTCTATAAAATGGTGTCCATCCAGTTTTAATGGGTGGCGCTGGGTGTTGGGCAACAAAGAAAGAACATGAGCGAATGATCTCTTCCACGGAAATCTAAATGTTGAGATGGATGAGTGGTGTAAGCAAGAAAGATTACATGAGGAATGTGTATATTAGAGACATGCTCAAAATAAAACCCATACATAAAAGAGTAAGAGAGTACAGGCTTAGATATTTGTTCATGTAAAGTGAAGTCCTGACAACTACATGGGTAAAAGAATCCAACAGATCAGGATTGAAGGCCAACCCACGAAGTAATGGTGGGATGTCCTAAAGGAAGACATGTTAGTATGTGGTATATGGATATATATGGCATTGAACATAGCAATTTCGAGGGAGAGGACTCAGAGCAGACCTCATTTGATGAGATTAATGCAAGGAAGAAGACTTTCTATCTGAGAACTGAGTGCACTTTAAATCATTAATAACTCATAAGTCCTCATAGCACCTCTGTGAGGGTAAGTATTATCCCTTTCTTACAGATGGGGAAACAGGAAGAATGTTTGAGAGACTTGTTGAAAATAACATAGAATGACTTTAGTAAAACTTGGAATAGAAACCAGATCGCCTGAATTCCAGTGCTGTAATCACAAGATTATTCTTCCTTTCCACTTACTTTTAATAAAAAAATAATTACACATCTGTTACAGGTTACAAGTAACTGCCATTACTGCAACAAGATCCTTTAAAAAAGGGAAACTAACAAATGTATAAAAAAAATTAGTATTTTTACAATTTGATCAATATTTTACACAATGAGTAGGGGTAGATAAAAGGCATAGTTAACTCTATTGCTAGCCAAAGAAACCAAAACTAGAACATCAGCAGCATGTTACAATGAACAGATAAACTCTAGAGAAGACCCTTTTTATGATATTTAGTGAAAACAGCTTTTATCTCACACACGAGAGAGAATTCTTGCCAGGAAGCCAGCATATAACGGATCAATGATTAATATTAAGGAGGGTACCCTGATGCCAAGGAGAAATTCTTTCCCTATCCTGAAAGTGGCATTTATAAACACAAGAAGTTGTTAAACCAGTTGAGTGTAACTGTTACCATCTTTTGCATTAATTTTCAAGTCCACTATAAATCGTCTGTAAGAAGAAAAAGTAAGGATTTGTCAGACCTCAAGATTTTTGCATTAATTTTCAAGTAGTATGGAGGTCATGATGTTTATAATTCAGACCTCAAGTTTGTGAGTAAAAGGGATTTTTAGCAACATTCTTGCCATATTGAGGAGCTGCAGTGTTCATCTCATATTCTGGCTCAAAAAAGATCTAGGGTGAAATACTGGCCTCATTGAAGGCTATGACTCATATGAAGGGTCAGTTGGAAAGTTGTAGAGATTTCTTCTGCTCTTACTATTGTAAACAGTGGTGCCTGGCTTCCCTTCAGATGTACTAGTAAGTGGGTTTTGAAACAAATGTCTTTTGAATTACATTTCTTTTGAAGGGTAGACACTTTAAATAGTTTCTGAAGCTTTGGACGTTCACCCAACAATGAATATAGGCCACCAAAGTAAAAAAAAAAAAAATTAAAGCAAAATTAAAGCACTAAAAACAACTACAGAAAAAAAATTCTCTAACACTTGGACAGTTTAAAGTAGATATGGTATGCGTGGTGGAATAATGTTATAAATATTATTTTTGGGTGATCTCTAACTAGTCACTGAAAAATTCAATATTGAATTACTATGGTGATCACTGAGAAAAGAAAAATCACGTATTTTAATTAATAAATAAGCCATTAGAATCTACTTCAAGTTTTTGAACAGTTTTCCATCCTAAACAATCAATATTTTGTGTTTCTTGGATTAATTAATTTTTTGGAGAATTTTAAATACGTAATCGGCAGTCTTTCCAAAATATTTTAAAGCAAGTCTAGCTGAATTTTATTTTGTACATAATTTGGAACCTTTCTTCAGTTTGTAAATAACTTTAGAATCAGTTCAAAGTTTTCAGTTCTTGTATGTTCTCATGCAGTGCTTTATGGCTATACTAGTGACTATAAATGAGTTATTGCTGGTGTCACCTCTGTAATCACCAGTTAAACTCTTGCCAAAGTAGTATGGAGAAGACTTCTGGCTTCAACTTTATTCTAACTTCATATATTTTTGTAAAGTATAATTTAAGTAGTTAACCATCAGTTAACTCAACACATAATTTCTGGTATCACTTAGCTGTATTGTTGAAGCCCTACTTGAACCTCAGGACTGCAGATTATTCCCAAGCAGCAAATCTCCAATGTAACTCTTCATTAATTAGTGAGTTGGACACACCAGTTAAGGTGCTTTATAACTGTGCATTGGAAAGGCCCAGTCCCAGGTATTTAATTGCCATTACCTGCTATCATATGCTCACTTTCCCAAGCCTCACTTTGGGACATGAGACTAAGTTGTGTCTCTTCTTATCTTGTCTTTATTTGTCACCTGCTCAAAGTTGTGACAAATAGTCTCATCACCAGCCTAGCCCTCTGGATTTGTTATAGGAAAGAGAACTTCACCTCATGTGTCTCCTGCAAACTGAATAAGCCCTATTCAAATATAAGGATGTCACAGAGCTGGTTGAGCTTTCACTTGTTGGTCACTCACCAGGCTGCTTTGCTTAGATCCCAGCACTGGATGTATGTTCTTCTGAACTCCCATGAGCTCCAGGTACTGTCTCTTTTTTTGGCCTCTAGGCTCACTCTAGGCATGGACTCTCTATCTAGGATCCCATGGTCCAGCTTTCCTAGTCCTCAAGAACAATGCCGAACTCCCTGAGACTCCCCAATAGCATACACGCACCATCCCCAGAACTCCACCCTCCAGGGTCCTCTGGTTTATAGTTTAATCCATGCAAAGTAGGCCACTGGTCCGGTATTGAATCCAGCAGTCCTGCTTTTCTAGGATTTCACCCCCATTCGGTACTCAGACAAAACTGAATGTGGTTTTGTCCAGCATTGAATGGAGGTTGCCATTTTGAGAAGCATACTGCTCTGTCCCCACCAGCATGACCTTGCATGCAACATGATGCCAGTGGGGGTTGCGTGATGACCTTTTCAAAATTGCACCCGGATTTGTCAGGAAATTGCACATGTGCATCCAAGTTCACCCTGGCAGGAGAGGGGTTATGCTGGCAAAAGCAGGTGCATACTGTTTCTGAATGTCCAGTATTCTGGGAATATATGAGTGGCCACCCTAATGCAAAATAAGAAACCCTTGTACACCATTCCCTGCCTGAGTTTTTCTCACCACTCGTGAGTGTTCTTTGGGGTTTGGTCAGTGTCCTTTAGGGTCCAAGGTCTCCTTTTCTGGATCTCAATCCTCCAACTCACAATCTTAAATTTGTAAAATGTAATCCTCCATCATGACTCCTACTCACAGTAGTAGTTGTATGAAAAATTTCACCGACTGTAGGATGTCTCTGTGTGTGTCTAAAGTCTGATTTTGCTACCTATAAACTGTCGTCACTGGTTCTGCTTACAGAGCTGGATATTTTTCAAAGCGAGTAAGGTGACTGGTCTCTTAATTAAGGAAACTTCTTTGATACAAGGCAATACAAGACATTTACAGCAGACATATGCTCACTTAGTTTTAATGTATTTTTAAAAACACAGTGCTGAAAAATCAAATAAATCAACAAGATACTGTCCTTTAACATTGTTCTGCTAGATTTATTTGCAGTGTGAAATAAAAATTCAAATCAGATTTCTGTTTTTTATCTCCGGGCACCGTATCAAAGGGTATTTTATTAGGATTTGGGACCTGGTCCAAGTGCCCATTGAAGAAGTCCATTAACTTCTGTGTGTTTTGGATCAGGCCCATTCATTCTGAATTTCATTATGTTGAGAAAAATCATCACTTAACATTTAGAGGCATGTAGTTATAAAATTATTTTTTCTCTTTAATCACCAGGTGATGCCTTCCCCTGGACAATCAGTCTGCATCATTTCAGTGTGTATACTCTTCTTGGACAACAAATGACACTTAATTTAGTGGAACCCATGGGCTGTACTTCTACTCTAGCTGTCACTTCACAAAAACTACTTGCCTCAGGGCCAGAATCCAGACACTCGTTTGTTGTTTGCCTCCATGTCGACCTTGAGTCACTTGAAATAAAATGCTCGAACCCCCAGGTTAGTATATTTAATTGATTTATTAAAGGAAATTAAAAATAACTTGAATTAAGTACAATTGTTCTCCATTTTGTTGAGGAGGTTCTCTTTTATTAAATATCTTATTTTTTATTTTTTTTAAACTGGGCCATCAAGATCAGGGTACTTAGATTAGATTTGCTTTGAAGCTCTCTCAAGTTTTGTAATTTAAACTCTTTTCAAAATGTAATAGCTACAGCATAAATGCATCTTTTGGCTGATGGAATGAAATCAGTTGCAGATGTACTGAAGCACTGCTCAACTGTCGTGAAAAAAATTGTTGAAATGGTCTAATGTAATTTTTGATCAAATTCTCACACAGTCTCTCATTCAGCATGGAATGTTTTCAAACAAGCTATGATATCTTTTATTAAAGGGGAAAACTGAAAGGGAATTGTTTAAAAGAATGCAGATTGTCACCATAAATTTATTCTTTAAAAGGTAGGTATGTTACATGCACTACGGAAAACTGCATTTTAATTGAGTTAGATCCAAGTTACTCTACAGTGGCCTGAAGTCACTCCAAATAGGAGAGATTTTCTGTGCAAATTTTCTATGCACTGAACTGTGTCTTTAATAATGTTTTTGTGTCAGTACATCTTAATTGTAGTTCTGATGAAGCTGGCACCTCTTGTTATTGATGTTTATAATTCAGGCGCCATCTGGATGCTTGATACTGTACAAGACACTGCATTCATACAATTTCTTCTTCAAAGAGCTAGCTATCAATGAGACAAGACAGAGAAAAGAGACACAATGGGGTAGCCCAGTGAAAACGATACTTGAATTTTTCAACTATTACTGCTTAATAAAATGAAATAAAAGTATGTCGTAAGAATGGCCATACTGGGTCAAACCAATGGTCCATCTAGCCTGGTGTCCTGACTTCTGCCAGCCCCAGATGCTTCAAAGGGAATGAACAGAACAGGGCAATCATCAAGTGATCCATCCCTTGTTGTTCATTCCCAGCCTCTGGCAGTCAGAGGTTTAGGCACATCCAAAGCATGGGGTTTCATCCTTGACCGTCTTGGCCAGTAGCCATTGATGGATCTATCCTCCATGAACTTTTCTAATTCTTTTTTGAACCCAGTTATACTTTTGGCCTTCACAACATTCCTTGGCAATGTATGGTGTGAAGAAGTACTTCCGTTTGTATGTTTTAAACCTGCTGCATATCAGTTTCATGGGTGACCCCTGGTTCTTGTGTTATGTGAAGGGGTAAATCTCACTTTCTTATTCACTTTCTTCATGCCATTCATGATTTTATAGACCTCTTTCATATCCCCACTTAGTCGTCTGTTTTCTAATCTGAACAGTCCCAGTCTTGTTAACCTCTCCTCATACGGAAGCTGGGCAGGTGGTTGGTAGTATATTCTTACTGCTATACTCTTATTATTCAAGCATGGAATTTCTGTCCATAGAGAATCTATGATACAGCTGGATTCACAGAATCACAGATTATCAGGGTTGGAAGGGACCTCAGGAGATCATCTAGTCCAACCCCCTGCTCAAAGCAGGACCAATCCCCAGACAGATTTTCACCCCAGTTCCCTAAATGGCCCCCTCAAGGGCTGAACTCACAACCCTGGGTTTAGCAGGCCAATGCTCAAACCACTGAGCTATCCCTCCCCCCAGATTTTACTATATTTGACTCTATGCTTTCTTTCACATACAGTGCTGCTCGTCCACCTGCAAAACTTACTCTGTCATTCCTATATACACCTCTACCCCACTATAATGTGACCCAATATAACACAGGCATATACCGTGGTAGCAGTGGGGCTCCGGCGGTACTTTAAAGGGGTCCGGGGCTCCGGCTGCTGCGGCCCCTTAAATCACTGCCAGAGCCCTGCTGCTGCTACCCCGGGGCTGGGCAGCAGGGCTCAACGGGCAATTTAAAGGGCCCATGCTCCCCGCAGTGGCCGGAGCCCGGAGTTGTTTAGATCACCGCCGGAGCCCTGCCGCTGCTACCCCGGGGCTGTGGCAGCAGGGCTCGCTGGTGATTTAAAGGGTCTGGGGCTCCCCGTGGCTGGAGCCCCGGGCTCTTTAAATCATCGCTGCAGCCCTGCCACTGCTACCTCGATATAATGGCGTTTCACATATAATGCGGTAGGCAGGGCCGCCCAGAGCGGGGGGCAAGAGGGGCAATTTGCCCCGAGCCCCACAGGGGCCCCCACGAGAGTTTTTCGGGGGCCCTGGAGCGGGGTCCCTCACTTGCTCCGGGGGGCCCGGAAAACTCTTGCGGGGCCGGGCGCAGGAGCTTCTTCGCTCCCGGTCTTCGCCGGTGGGGGGTCCTTCCACCCCGGAAGGACCCCCCGCTGGTGAATTACCGCCGAAGACAGAACGGGACCCGCCGCCGCAGTTCAGCTTGGTCTTCGGCGGTAATTCGGTGGTGGGGGGGCCCTTCCGTTCTGGGACCTGCCGCCGAAGTGCCCCGAAGACCCGCGGCGGGAGCCCCCCACCGCAGAATTACCGCCGAAGACCGAGCTGAACTTCGGCGGCAGGTCCCGCTTCGGCGGTAATTCAGCGGGGTGGGGGGGGCCCGCCGCGGGTCTTCGGGGCACTTCGGCGGTGGGTCCCGGAATGGAAGGGCCCCCCGCCGCCGAAGACCCCGGGCCCCCGGAATCCTCTGGGCGGCCCTGGCGGTAGGGATTTTTGGCTCCCCATGACCACGTTATATCGGGGTAGAGGTGTAATTACCATGTCCCATTGATTGCCATCATTCCACCAAGTTTCTGTGTTGCCTGTTGTATCAATATCCTTATTTGATAGCAGGCACTGAAGTTCACCCATCTTAGTATTTAGACTTCTTTCATTTGTATACAAGCACTTATTAAATTTGTCAATATTTACTTGTCTGCCTTCATGTGATGTAATTGAATGGGACTCCTTTTCATTGCACTGTTTCTCTACCATAGAGGTCTTGGACATCAATCTCTTACCTAGCAGCTTAAATTTGGTCTCCAGGGCCTCTCTTCTACCTTTCCCTATGTCCTTGGTGCCTATCTGTACCACAAACACCGGCTCCTATCCAGCACTGCACATGTCTGTTTAGATGTCTTGAGAGATCCGCAATCTTTGCACCTGGCTGGCAATTCATCATGCAATTCTCCCAATCATCCGAACCAGCTATCTGTATTTCTAATAATCAAATCCCCCATTACTATTACCATTCTCTTCCTAATAACTGGGATTCCTTCCCTCAGAGTGGTATCCTCAGTGTGAGAAGATACCATGACATCATCTGGAAGGAGGGTCCCAACTATGGGATTGTTTCCCTCCACTCCAGTTTGATGTTCTCCTTCCCTGAAACTTTCATCCTCCTTGACAGCACAGAGGCTGTCAGACTGGAGGTGGGGCCACTTTACTGTGTCCCCAAAAGTCTCATCTATGTACCACTTTGTATCCCTTGGCTTCTCCAGTTCAGCCTCTCTGGTCTCAAGAGCCCATACTCGGCCTTTGAGGGCCATGAGTTGCTTGCGCCTAATGCACGCATAAGCCACCTACCCACAGGGCAAATAATCTTACATGCTGCATTCAGTTCAATAAACTGTATAGCCTCCTCTCTGCTACTGGACTTCTGCCTGCATTCTTTTTACTCCTGCAGATTTTTTTGCTTTGCCAAAGATTCTTCTTCAAGTGGAAGCAGCAAAGAATCCTGTGGCACCTTATAGACTAACAGATGTTTTGCAGCATGAGCTTTCGTGGGTGAATACCCACTTCTTCGGATGCAAGCAGAAGTGGATATTCACCCACGAAAGCTCATGCTGCAAAACATCTGTTAGTCTATAAGGTGCCACAGGATTCTTTGCTGCTTCTACAGAACCAGACTAACACGGCTACCCCTCTGATACTTCTTAAAGTGGGGGCCTCTGTGTATGTTCCATTCATGGAGTGCATGTGCCCCATGCACCTGAGACTGGAATTTTTTTGTTTACAATGTGTATTGCTTTGCAAATGCACCCTACTCTCCGTACTCCCAGTCAAGAGTATAAGGTGCAGTGTGGACTGACCACCTCTCCAGTTCCTTTCTTCCACATGTGGTCTGAGATGGAACTTCTCTAGTGTCTGTAGCTTTACTTGATATTCTTTGTTTTATTAGTTGTAAATAGTTGCAAATAGAACTTTCTTAGCTTAGTTTTGGTTTTAGCTAAGCCTCTTACAGAGCTTCAGGGGTGCCCTCCATCTCTGGGTACTGGGTACCTAGCACGCCCAAAGCCCCAGGTTTCAAGAACTGGGTCCTTTGTCTCTGGACCCTCATGGCCAGTTACAGCCCTGACATATATTTCTGTTGCCTCAGGAAAGCACATATTCCTTCCAGTTGTAGCATCTGCCAGACTTTCAGTAGCCAAACTCATCAATCCTGTGAGTTCAGACTTCAAACATTCCTGATGGATTGCTTGATGAGACGAGAGTCCAACCCCAGCCTGTGCCCTTTTGAACACGATTGCCTCCAGCTCCAGGAAACCTGTAAGCAGAGTTAAGGACTCTAACAGAAAATGGGAATCATGAAGAGGATAAGAATGAACACCCTCACAACAACATATGTAAGAAATCCACTTCTAAATCCTCATCTAAGAAAAGAACTTTTTCCCTGACCCACTCAGTCAAGTAAGACTATGCATTCGAGTATGGGTGTGTCAGGAGTTGAGAACTCATCCCTCAGCACTGAAAACTAAAAAGGTTCAGAGGCTTCTTTCTACTGAAGTAGCAGCACTGGGACTGTCCTTGGGAAAGGAGTAATTGGATGCCTCCAGCACTTATGGTACCGACTCACCCGGAGAAGGAATCGCTGGTACTGAGAACCAGTGCCTGACCAAAGCTAGGACCCTGTGAGGTGGGGAGAGTATATGAGACTTGCAGACAGTTTCTGCCACTTATCTAGAGCCTCTCACGTCACGGGTTCTCGAGCTCAGGATCCAGCGGGTTTTTAATTGTGGTGCAGACATAACCTGAGACTGTTCACGAAGGTATTATCAGTAGAGTCTCTGCAGCAGTGTCATGAGTTCCCTTACCTGGACAACTGGTTGCTCACAGGGAAGTCATGCCAGGAAGTTCAGGGAGCAACTCTATCCTTACTTGGCCTTTTACAATAATTAGGACTTTGAGTCAATGCAGAAAAGTCCACTATAACCTCCATACAGACTCTAGACTCTATTGGAACAACTCTGCACTCAAATCCTGCCAGAACATATCTACTGGTTCCAGGCTATGATGGTGCTCATCATATCAATGCTGAGGGAGCCCCCAAATAATAGTGAGATCCTGTCTCACCCTCCTAAGCCACATTTCCTCATGTACATATGAGAGACCTTGTGGGAAACTTTGTCTTCAGTGTCTTCATGTTTGGTTACAGACAGCCTATGTCCCAGATAGACACAGTCTACATAAGTTGATTTTGCTCCCCCACAGGATACTAGCCTTACTCAACTAGTGGAAAAACATAGAGACAGTATATGTAGGGATTCTGTTCATCTCTCTTCCACCCACCAAAAGTTGATTACAGATGCCTCTCTGTTAGGTGGGGGGAGCTCATCTAGATGAGCACATATCCCGAGGTACTCTGTGAGCAAATGCTGTACAGCAAAATGAAAGAGATTTTCCACATGGTGTCAGCATCATCAGCGATCCCCAGAAGGTTTGGGGAGATCCCAACTGTGTTGGACTATTTCCTTTCTCTGAAAATGTTGGGATTGTCATTCAGCTCCTTTTAGCAGCTATTAGTGCCTTTCAGCCCCAGTGGACAACTATGCAATCATCACCCATCTGGTCTCCATGAGGTTATTTAAAGGCCTTTTCAGAGCCATTTCTCCAGTACTGAAAGCAGCCCCAGTATGGGATGGCAATCTAGTCCTATTTGCATTAACAAATCCCCCGTTTGAACCTTTGTCCTCATATGCTTTCAGTCATCCATCCATGAAAGTTGCCTTTCTTATCACAATTATCTCAACAAGGAGAGTGGAAGAACTAGGAGCCCTTATGGCAGACCCTCTATATACAGTCTTCCATAAGGATAAAGTTTCCTTAAGATTACATCCCAAGTTTGTTGCAAAGGTGAGCTCGAAGTTCCACCTGAACCATGTCATCCTCTTTACCTGTCTTATACCCAAAGCCACGTGTCAGAAGGAAAGACATGAAGCTCCACACTTTGGATGTCTGATGAGCCTGGACTTCCTACCTAGAGAGAACAAAATTCATCAGGAAATCCCCTAAACTATTTGTCTCCTTGGCTGAATGTATGGGAGGAGACTTTCTATGTGAATTTTGGGCTACATCTTGCTTTGCTATAAATTGACTGCAATCCTGCCCCACAAGATGGGATGGTACACTTCACTAGGGCCCAGGCAGCCTCTGTAGCTTTCCTACAAGATGTCCCTGTTCTTAAGATATGTAGGGCAGCAGTGTTAGCTTTGAGAGACATTATGCCCTGGTGCAGGCTTCGAGAGCAGGGGCCCCCTTTGGCAAAGTAGTTCTTCAATCGGTGGGTACAGCCAAGCAGGGCCGGCTTTATGACCCGATTAGAATAGTCGGTGGCAGGGCGTCTGCTCCGGGTTTTCCACGGCACCGAAGGACCCCCCGCCGCCGAAATGCCGCTGAAGGCTCCTGGAGCGGGGCCCTCTTCGGCGCAGGACCTGATTCCGGGGAATCGAGTGAATCGGCTTCAAGCCGGCCCTGCTGCCAAGTTCCTTGTATCCTCCTTCTTAGTGAATACTGCTTGTGAGTCATCTTGAGTGGAATACATGTAGTGACCATCACTTGAGAAAGAAAGAATGATTACTTACCTTGTACAGTATCAGAGGGGTAGCCGTGTTAGTCTGGTTCTGTAAAAGCAGCAAAGAATCCTGTGGCACCTTATAGACTAACAGACGTTTTGCAGCATGAGCTTTCGTGGGTGAATACCCACTTCTTGCATCCGAAGAAGTGGGTATTCACCCACGAAAGCTCATGCTGCAAAACGTCTGTTAGTCTATAAGGTGCCACAGGATTCTTTGCTGCTTTTACCTTGTACAGTAATTGGAGTGCTTCGGGATGGGTATGTCTACACTGCAGCTGGAGTGAACCTCCCAGGCAGGGGAGACATTAGTGGGACTTGTGCTAGTCCACTAAAAATAGCTGTGTGGATGTTGCTGTACCATCAGAGGCTCAGGCTAGCTGCCCAAGCTCAAGCCCACCCTACCCCCTGGGTCCAATCTTGGGTAGTTAGCTTGAGCCTCTATCAGTGATGCAATGTCCACACTGCTATTTTTAGCATACTAGGTTGAGCCCCACTAGCATGAGTCTGTTTACCCAAGCTGGGAGGCTTGCTCCGAACTGAAGTGTAGACATACCTTATGTGTATTCCACCACCACTTCTCCTTCCCTTGTGCTTTGGATCCGTATCCTTAGAATATTCCTGATAGAAGAGGAACTGGAGAGTGGTTGTCTGCATTGCCCTTAAATCCTCAGCTTGGAGCACGAGGAGTAGGGGACACTCCTAACAAAAAAATATTTTGGTCTCAGGCGCCACAGTTGCATACACACCTTGAGTGGAATAAACACAGGGACCACTCATTGTGAAGAACTCCAGTTACTGTATAAGGTAGGTAACCTTTTTTTTATAAGTCCCCATCTCATAAACACTTACTCTCATATATATATATATATATATATATATATATATATATATATATATATATATATATATATATATATAAAGTTTTGCCAGATCGGGGCCTAAATCTGGAAATGATAACGTTGTGGTTGTGGGGGTAATCTTTACATTGTCCCTTGTGCACATGCGTTACAATGTGTTCTTTAATCAAATGCTCTTCCCCCCCCCCTTGCCTCATTCAGTGCACATATTGGATGATGGTCTGTATGTAAGGCAAATGTTCTGAATTTATTTATTTATTTATTTAATCCTCAGTGTGTGGTCCCCTGCCCCATTCACTGCACATTCTCCAAGCCCACATTATAGACTCTGCCTCATTCGCTGCCCGCCCTCCACTTTATGCAATGGATGAGACTAGGGTTCAAAGTGTCAATTGGATGATGTGTGATGAAATTGGCAGGGGATTACACACTGAACAATGAGGATAAAAATTAAACATTGAACAGCTGCCACAATTCACCAAGATCCATCCAGGCTGCACAATCATTATAATCATGTTATAAAAGCATATTAAAAAAGAGGCAGAATAATGAAGTGCAGACAACTTTAATTTTGGTATTTCAAGACTTTTGAGAGCTTCATTTTGCAACCTTAACAATATTTTTACATATTTTTGTATGGAATAATACTGCACAATTTTACATCCTTTGGAGCCTGCCTTATTCCATATTCATCTTCATAATACTGACTTAAACAGAATTACACCCACTCACATAATGGTGATTGTGGCTCAGGCTTTCATGCAGCTCTTACCTTCAGACTGTAAACCTTATAGGTCATAAACGATTCACAAAAGCCATTGTAGTGTTAATTTCTTAATTTTGTTGCCATACATGCACCTAATATCCTAAAACAATGTTTTTTAAAGCAAATAATCTGGTCACTTCTAATTCCTTTTTCCTAAACTTTCAAAGGCTCTAATCCAGGGGTGGGCAAACTTTTTGGCCTGAGGGCCACATCTGGGTATAAAAATTGTATGGCAGGCCACACAGAAAATGCCCACAGAATTGGTGGTTGGGGTGTTGGAGGGTGTGTCTGGCTGAGAATGAGGGGTTTGGGGTGCAGGAGGTGCTCTGGACTGGGACCAAGGGGTTCTGGGGTGGGACCAGAAATGAGGAGTTCAGAATGTGGGAGGGGATTTCCGGGCTGGGGTGCGGGGGAGGTGAGGGCTCTGGCTCGGGGTGTGGGCTCTGGGGTAGGGCTGGGGATGAGGGGTTTGGGGTGCAGGAGGGTGCTCTGGGCTGGTACCGAGGGGTTCAGAGGGAGGAGGGGGATCAGGACTGGGGCACAAGGGGGTTGAGGGCTCCAGCTGGGCGTGCAGGCTCTGGGGTGGGACTGGGGATGAGGTGTTTGGGGTGCAGGAGAGTGCTGGGACAGGGGGGCTGAGGGCGGGGCTCAAGGGTGCAGGTTCTGGGCAGTGCTTACCTCAAGCAGCTCCCGAAAGCAGCAGCATGTCCCTCCTCCAGCTCTTACGTGGAGGCGCAGCCAGGCGTCTCTGCGCGTTTGCCTATCCACAGGTGCCACCCCTGCAACTCCCAGAAGCAGCAGCATGCCCCCCTACGGCTCCTACATGGCAGCGCAGCGCCAGCCAGTCGGCTCTGCGTGCTGCCCCATCCGCAGGCTCCACCCCCGCAGCTCCCTTTGGCCGTGGTTCCCAGCCAATGGGAGCTGCTGGAGGTGGCGCTTGGGGCGGAGGCAGCATGTGGAGAGAAACCTGGCTGCCCCTATGCATAGGAGCCCCTGACCCCCTCCCCGGCTGGAGCTCGAGGATTAAAAGGCCTGATGGGTCGGATGTGGCCCGCAGGCCGTAGTTTGCCCACCCTTGCTCTAATCACTTACCTTTATCCCATTAGTGTGTTATTGTGTCAGTTTAAATAAATTAATCTGGTTTTGAGTTATAGAGTTGCAGAAAACAACTCAAAACACAGCACTATTTTCTGTAGCCCTGTAACCAAAATATTGTCAAAGTGATTGCTTTTCAAAATGGGTGAAAATATTTACTTTTACGCTGTATCTAAACTTGGAGTTGGGGGTGTGATTCCCATGGAGTCCAGGCAGATTTGTAGTTGAGACGGCTAGCCCGTGCAGCTGTTCACAGCTGCTGTGCTACTGTGGCTATACTATTTTTAGTGCATGAGCTCAATGAGAACTAGCATAAGTATGTCTGCGTGAGCTAGGAATCACACCCCTAGCTCCAAGTGTAGACATAGCCTGGGTCTTAAACCTTTGGTTGGTAAGTTTTACCCCACAAGTAATACTTAAAATGGAGTTAATCAGATCTTGAAAATAAATAAATATGTATAATGGAAAATCTGATCATTAAATCCTGCTGTCATGGGCAGTGCTTCTATAACCTATAATGTTATTAATTAACTTACTAATAATTTTAAATGCTATACAAAATGAAACCAAAAGGGCCTAACAATATATTTGTGTTTAGTAAAGGGCCTTGGGGGTTGCCCGCTTTCTCTGCTTTATTTAAGCAAAAGTCATAAACATCAGATTCTGATTTTTTTTTTTACCAGATGTTCAAGAATAGAAGATGGAAAATAAAATTACATAAACAGCATCTGATACCTATAAATTCACAGTAGGATAACCAAGAAACCTGATTCTTTAGAGTGGCAGACTATATTTTGTCTGTGGATGGCAGCCTTAAATTATCATATACTTACTGAATTTGTTAGATGGTAACAAAGGACTAAGTATTTTACTGTTGAATTACTATGTATTGATTTGGGGCTAAATTCTGATGATCTTAGTCCCTTGAAACCAATCGGAGTTTTCCATGAATAATATCATCAGGGTTTGAGTCTTAGTTTTTATCATTTTGTTTTCAATTTTGTGCTAACAAATTATTCTAAAAACATGAAATACCTGCAATCTGTTGAACTTCCATATCATGCATAATTAATTAATTCTGGGGTTATGTGTTTTGATTTATTTTTGAGAAAGAAACGAATTAGCTAAACAACTGCTAGCAGTTACTCTTTGTTAATCATCAATTTATTTCTAATTTTGAAGAGATTACTGAACCTAATGATACTTGTATATCTACCGCAAAGTTTAAGAAGTGTTGCCAATGCTAGGAACAAAAGGAAGACTTCACACTGATGTTGGCCCTTCTTTAATTATTAACAATATGTGGGAATGTTCAAACAGTTTCCTTGCAAAAATTGCCACCAGCATGGTAAATAGAAACCACCTCCTTTTTAAGAAACAGAAACCACTGAAATGTAATGAACTGTATTTCAAAATATCAGCAAATTAAAATGGAGCTTCACCATGCTCTCTGCAGAGTTAGGATTCTAATATAACTTTGGGGTTATGGCTCTTTTTTGCATGAAAGTTGAGTATTTTTTCTATTTTTATATATATTCTTGAAAAATATTTTCTCTCACCTAACAGAACTTAGATTTTCTTTTTAATCTGAAAGATGTATTTCCTTCTGGCTTGGTCCCTAATTTTAGCAATTTTGTTCATTGTGACCCAGTCTCTGACTGCTGACATAGATGTCACCTGCTGAGATAGTTTTATATACTTCCACCAACTGGCTCCATTTAAAATAATATCCCCTTAATATGGGAAAGAACTCTTAGCGTTAGTGAAAGTTGAAACTCTCTTTCCACCTTCTCAGCTCTGGGACACTCTGGTAACAAAATTCTTCACTGGATTATTTGTGATTGTGTGCATGCACATGGCAATGACACCATCCCTTCATGCTCTCTGCTTCTGCCTTTCTTATGAGTAATGGAGTACTGAAATTGTCAGAAATCCTGCTTTCGTAGGGCACCAGTTCCTTAAACTATCCACTAGTCTCTTGATCAACCTTTTTGAGTTTCCAAGAATGTACTGTTTGGGTCCATCCAAGTAGCCCACTAAACTCCCAGAAATGATTAAACTATCACTCATGTTATCAGATCATTCATTTTTAAAATTGGAAAGTTTTGTTGTTTCTTGGCTAGTGTAGAGTCAGCCCCAGTTAATAATATACAACTTAATCAGTCGGAAGTCTGTTATTCTCAATTATGTGGAAACAAGTATGAAAATCTGAATGTAATAGTTTTTAAATAACACTGTTTAATTATTGTGGTTAGTTACAGTAATTAAAATAATAATTAAATAACTATCACAGAATATCAAAGTATCAGGGACATAAGAGACTCTCTTAAACTTAATGAAAATACATGTCTGCTGTAGACAGAACAAATATCATTGTTTGATTATTACTCTTAATGTGGGAAGACATAAATGCAATTCATCCACTCATAGAATCATAGAATCTCAGGGTTGGAAAGGACCTCAGGAGGTCATCTAGTCCAACCCCCTGCTCAAAGCAGGACCAAACCCAACTAAATCATCCCAGCCAGGGCTTTGTCAAGCCTGACCTTAAAAACCTCTAAGGAAGGAGATTCCACTACCTCCCTAGATAACCCATTCCAGTTCTTCACCACCCTACTAGTGAAAAAGTTTTTCCTAATGTCCAACCTAAACCTCCCCCTCTGCAACTTGAGACCATTACTCCTTGTTCTGTCATCTTCTACCACTGAGAACAGTCTAGATCCATCCTCTTTGGAACCCCCTTTCAGGTAGTTGAAAGCAGCTATCAAATCCCCCCCCCCATTCTTCTCTTCTGCAGACTAAACAATCCCAGTTCCCTCAGCCTCTCCTGATAAGTCATGTGCTCCAGCCCCCTAATCATTTTTGTTGCCCTCCGCTGGACTCTCTCCAATTTATCCACATCCTTCTTGTAGTGTGGGGCCCAAAACTGGACACAGTACTCCAAATGAGGCCTCACCAGTGCTGAGTAGAGGGGAATGATCACATCCCTCGATCTGCTGGAAATGCCCCTACTTATACAACCCAAAATGCCATTAGCCTTCTTGGCAACAAGGGCACACTGTTGACTCATATTCAGCTTTTCGTCCACCGTAACCCCTAGGTCTTTTTCTGCAGAACTGCTGCCCAGCCATTCGGTCCCTAGTCTGTAGCAGTGCATGGGATTCTTCCGTCTTAAGTGCAGGACTCTGCACTTGTCCTTGTTGAACCTCATCATATTTCTCTTGGCCCAATCCTCTAATTTGTCTAGGTCCCTCTGTATCCTATCCCTACCCTCCAGCATATCAACCACTCCTCCCAGTTTAGTGTCATCTGCAAACTTGCTAAGGGTGCAGTCCACACCATCCTCCAGATCGTTAATGAAGATATTGAATAAAACTGGCCCCAGCACTGACCCTTGGGGCACTCCACTTGATACCGGCTGCCAACTAGACATGGAACCATTGATCACTACCTGTTGAGCCCGACCATCTAGCCAGTTTTCTATCCACCTTACCGTCCATTCATCCAGCCCATACTTCTTTAACTTGCTTGCAAGAATACTGTGGGAGACTGTATCAAAAGCTTTGCTAAAGTCCAGAAATAGCACATCCACTGCTTTCCCCTCATCCACAGAGCCGGTTATCTCATCATAGAAGGCAATTAGGTTAGTCAGGCATGACTTGCCCTTGGTGAATCAATGCTGACTGTTCCTGATCACTTTCCCCTCCTTTAAGTGGTTCAGGATTGATTCCTTGAGGACCTGTTCCATGATTTTTCCAGGGACTGAGGTGAGACTGACTGGCCTGTAGTTCCCTGGATCTTCCTTCTTCCCTTTTTTAAAGATGGGCACTACATTAGCTTTTTTCCAGTCGTCCGGAACCTCCCCCGATCGCCATGATTTTTCAAAGATAATGGCCAAAGGCTCTGCAATCTCATCGGCCAACTCCTTTAGCACCCTCGGATGCAGCGCATCCGGCCCCATGGACTTGTGCTTGTCCAGCTTTCCTAAATAGTCCCGAACTACTTCTTTCTCCACAGAGAGCTGGTCACCTCCTCCCCATACCGTGCTGCAGAGTGCAGCTGTCTGGGAGCTGACCTTGTCTGTGAAGACAAAAAAAAAAAGCAATTTAGTACACTAGCTTTCTCCACATCCTCTGTCACTAGGTTCCCTCCCTCATTCAGCAAGGGGCCCACACTTTCCTTGACTTCTTTCTGTTGCTAACATACCTAAAGAAACCCTTCTTGTTACTCCTAACATCTCTGGCTAGCTGCAACTCCAAGTGTGATTTGGCCTTCCTAATTTCACACCTGCATGCCTGAGCAATACTTTTATACTCCTCCCTGGTTATTTGTCTAATCTTCCACTTCTTGTAAGCTGTTTTTTTGTGTTTAAGACGAGCAAGGATTTCACTGTTAAGCCAAGCTGGTCGCCTGCCATATTTACTTTTCTTCCTACACATCGGGATGGTTTGTTCCTGCAACCTCAATAAGGTTTCTTTAAAATACAGCCAGCTTTCCTCGACTCCTTTCCCCGTCATGTTATTCTCCCAGGGGACCTTGCCCATCAGTTCCCTGAGGGAGTCAAAGTCTGCTTTTCTGAAGTCCAGGGTTTCTGTTCTACTGCTTTCCTTTTTTCCTTGTGTCAGGATCCTGAACGCGACCATCTCATGGTCACTGCCTCCCAGGTTCCCATCCACTATTGCTTCCTCTACTATTTCTTCCCTGTTTGTGAGCAGCAGGTCAAGAAGAGCTTTTCCCCTAGTTGGTTCCTCCAATACTTGCACCAGGAAATTGTCCCCTACACTTTCCAGAAACTTCCTGGATTGTCTGTGCACTGCTGTATAGCTCTCCCAGCAGATATCAGGGTGATTAAAGTCACCCATGAGAACCAGGGCCTGTGATCTAGCAACTTCTGTTAGTTGCTGGAAGAAAGCCTCGTCCACCTCATCCCCCTGGTCTGGTGGTCTGTAGCAGACTCCCACCATGACATTACCCTTGTTGTTCATACTTCTAAATTTAATCCAGAGACACTCAGGTTTTTCTGCAGTTTCATACTGGAGCTCTGAGCAGTCATACTGCTCTCTTACATACAACGCAACTCCCCCACCTTTTCTGCCCTGCCTGTCCTTCCTGAACAGTTTATATCCATCCATGACAGTACTCCAATCATGTGAGTTATCCCACCAAGTCTCTGTTATTCCAATTACATCATAATTCCCTGACTGTGCCAGGACTTCTAGTTCTCCCTGCTTGTTCCCCAGGCTTCTTGCATTTGTGTATAGGCACTTAAGATAACTCGCTTTCTCGGTCTGAGACAGGAGTCCTCCCCTCTTGCAGTCTCCTGCTTGTGCTTCCTCCCGGTATCCCACTTCTCCACTTACCTCGGGGCTTTGGTCTCCTTCCCCCGGTGAACCTAGTTTAAAGCCCTCCTCACTAGGTTAGCCAGCCTGCTTGCAAAGATGCTCTTCCCTCTCTTCGTGAGGTGGAGCCCGTCTCTACCAAGCAATCCTTCTTCTTGGAAGACCATCCCATTGTCAAAGAATCCAAACCCTTCTCTCCGACACCATCTGCGTAGCCATTCATTGATTTCCACGATTCGACGGTCTCTACCCTGGCCTTTTCCTGCCACAGGGAGGATAGACGAGAACACCACTTGCGCCTCAAACTCCTTTATCCTTCTTCCCAGAGCCACGTAGTCTGCAGTGATACGCTCAAGGTCATTCTTGGCAGTATCATTGGTGCCCACGTGGAGAAGCAGGAAGGGGTAGCGATCCGAGGGCTTGATGAGTCTCGGCAGTCTCTCCGTCACATCGCGAATCCTAGCCCCTGGCAAGCAGCACATCTCTCGGTTTTCCCGGTCAGGGCGGCAGATAGATGACTCAGTCCCCCTGAGGAGAGAGTCCCCAACCACCACCACTCTCCTCCTCCTCCTGGGAGTGGTGGTCATGGAACCCCCATCCCTAGGATGGCGCATCTCATGCCTTCCAATCAGTGGAGTCTCCTTCTGCTCTGTTCCCTCAGATGTATCATCCACTCCACTCTCTGCACTCTCCACTCTCTGCGCTCTTAACAAAACACTGTGTGTCAAAAAGTTATATGACCTGCTCATTGTAAGTCTTGAATCTTCAAAAGAAAAACCCAAATGAATTAAGAAGCTTTTTATAAAACTGCAGCATTTCACCTCTTAAGAAGTAACTGTAGCATAATCTTTGAGACTTCATCACACATTCACACGCACAAAATCAAGTACTGTTTTATATCAAATATAGATTGACAACAATGTTTTCCTGCATCTGTTCTGCCCACATAAGAAGCCAGCTTCATAGCCTGGATGTGTCCTGAGGCTGAAACTTCTTATAAATATAAGAACTTTTTATAATGGCAGCTGAGTATGGTATCCAGCTGTGGATTTGCTTATGTATTGTTTGCAGTATTCTCTGGACTTGTTTTATATAGTATATGGCAATATGTTGTCATACAAATGTCATGATTAATGCTTATTTACGAAAGCTTGTGTAAATATCTAAGAACTGAGTCAAACAACGTGCAAGTTAAACAGTATGTTTTCTGAATATTGGAATGACATATCCCAGGAGGCTATTGAGTTGGATAGTGGATGTTCTTTCTGCGTATATAGAACAGTTTAATATGTAGCATGGAATCATCATTTTAATATTGTTAAAAAGAAGTCTCTCCTACATTGTTTATAACATTTCATATTCCTTTCTTCATGTGAGTTTGCCTTTTCATAAGAATCAACTAAAATGGCAGTCAGTATCTCTGTGTGAGATAATCCAGAAGTTAGATAGTTTTTTTATTGCTAAAACTTTTACTAATGAAAATTTTCCAAGACCAGATTTATGACATATTTTTATGAACTATGTTTTGTAGTTTGATTTTCTACTATATGTTTAGACAAGCAGTGCTTTCTGAGCAAAATCACTATGTTGTAATTGTTGTTAATTCATTTTATAGCAGCATAGTCTCTTAGTAGGATGTTATTGTAAAAGTTTTGAGCTTTGATATGTATTTTAAATCTCACTGGAGGATTTTGATGGCTGTGATGGATTTTCGTACACCTAATTATGAAGAACTCCATCTATTTTTTCTTCTTTAGATACAGCTTCTGTATGAACTGACTGACATCATGAGCAAAGTCTGGAATAAGATTCAGAAGAGAGGTATGCTGTATCAATCTTCTGTCTACACGGAGTCTGTGACAGGGCCTGCTCCTCCTAGCTCTCCAATTAAAAGTAGTGTTGGGACAGCTCCACCGGATACCAGCACATATAGCCCATCTGCTGACTTTGGAACCACTACAGAGGTAAGTGTTTCTGGAAAAAAAAAAAATCCTATGAAGGACGATCTGCAAAATGTGGCAAGTGACCAATTAAGAATCAGAAAGATAAAATAAGAGTAACAGTATTCCTATATACTGTAGTTTTAACTATAATCCGCTAAACATACAATACTGTAAATCTGAGGAAACCGGAGGAGTAAGGAAGGAAATGGTTACAATATTGCTGCCATATTAATTATATAACTAGCTCACTGCTATTAGAATGGTATGAATGCTGATTCTTTTAGACAATAAGTAGGGCCCTACCAAATTCATGGTCCGTTTCGGTTAATTTCATGGTTGTAGGATTTTAAAAATAGTAAATGTCACGATTTCAGATATTTAAATTTGAAATTTCACGGTGTTGTAATTGTAGGCATCCTGATACAAAAAGGAGTTGTGAGAGAGTCACAAGTTTATTGTGTGTGTGTGGGGGGGGGTTGCGGTACTGCTACTCATACTTCTGTGCAGCTGCTGGCGGTGGCTCTGCCTTCAGAGCTGAGTAGTTGGAGAGCAGCGGCTGCTGGCAAGGAGCCCAGCTCTGAAGGCAGAGCAGCAGCGCAGAAGTAAGGCTGGCATGGTATGGTATTTCCACCCTTACTTCTGCGTTGCTGCCTGTAGAGCTGGGCCCTCAGTCAGCAGCCGCTACTCTCCGACCACCCAGCTATGAAGGCAGCACAGAAGTAAGGGTGGCAATACCACAACCCCCCCTAAAATAACCTTGTGACACTCCCCCCCAACTCCTTTAAGAGTCAGGACCCTGAATTTGAGAAACACTGGTCTCCCCCATGAAATCTGTATAGTATAGGATAAATGCACACAAAAGACTAGATTTCATGGGGGGAGACCAGATTTCACGGTCCGTGACACGTTTTTCATTGCCGTGAATTTGGTAGGGCCCTAACTATAAGTGTAAGAAAATTATATTTAGGTGTTTTTAAAAACAGAATATGAAGGAGTTTTTCAGGTGCAGAATTATAAAGGTGATGGTGGCTGGCCTATATATTTTTGCTCGGACTGGGGCCAGGTGAATTTTTTGTCTTTAGTTTACTGCCTGGTCTAAGTCTCTACAGCTTGCACAGGTTGTATTGATAGCCATATTTGGGCATGGAGAAGAATTTTCTTCCCTACTGTACTGGCTGAATCAAGGCGGGTTTTTCACCTTCATGGATGCATCTGCTGAGCCTGTTTTATGAATGTGGTGCCTTTCAGGCAGTTGTAACTGAGCATAATAATGCTTGTGGCAACTGGACACTATGCACTTGGAAAGTCATGGGACTTGTGACTTTGCATCAATGTGGTTGTTAAGGTCAGCTGGTTAAATTAATTAGCTGACCTGACACAAACCGAGCTCATGGGTATATTGATGGGTCAAGGAGCTAGTGGTAAACATATTGGGTGGGATAAGGATAGTCCTGTGCCGTGCTGCATGTATGGAATGCCAGGTTCTTTGCACAGACATGAAAGTATGGGAAGTACAGTTCTGGAGAGACGAGACAGTTTCCTATTTTTTGGATAAGCTTGGCTTTTCTTAGAGCAGGCCTTTATGACACATGGGAACAGGGTTAGCCAGTTAGTTTGAATTCTGGAGTTCTACTGAAAAAAGTTATGACCAAAATTGCTTTAACTCTATACAAATTATCATAGAACCATAAAAGCAATAAAGAATCCTGTGGCACCTTATAGACTAACAGACGTTCTGCAGCATGAGCTTTCGTGGGTGAATACCCACTTCTTCAGATGCAAGTCTTGCATCTGAAGAAGTGGGTATTCACCCACGAAAGCTCATGCTGCAGAACGTCTGTTAGTCTATAAGGTGCCACAGGATTCTTTATTGCTTTTACAGATCCAGACTAACACGGCTACCCCTCTGATACATAGAACCATAGAATCTCAGGGTTGGAAGGGACCTCAGGAGGTCATCTAGTCCAACCCCCTGCTCAAAGCAGGACCAAACCCAACTAAATCATCCCAGCCAGGGCTTTGTCAAGCCTGACCTTAAAAACCTCTAAGGAAGGAGATTCCACCACCTCCCTAGGTAACCCATTCCAGTTCTTCACCACCCTACTAGTGAAAAAGTTTTTCCTAATGTCCAACCTAAACCTCCCCCTCTGCAACTTGAGACCATTACTCCTTGTTCTGTCATCTTCTACCACTGAGAACAGTCTAGATCCATCCTCTTTGGAACCCCCTTTCAGGTAGTTGAAAGCAGCTATCAAATCCCCCCTCATTCTTCTCTTCTGCAGGCTAAACAATCCCAGTTCCCTCAGCCTCTCCTCACAAGTCATGTGCTCCAGCCCCCTAATCATTTTTGTTGCTGGACTCTCTCCAATTTATCCACATCCTTCTTGTAGTGTGGGGCCCAAAACTGGACACAGTACTCCAAATGAGGCCTCACCAGTGCTGAATAGAGGGGAATGATCACATCAGCTTGTTAATTTTAGGGCAGTTGGAGGCTGGGAGGAATTGGAGGTGGTGACTGGCAGGGCCCACTTATCACATCCATTTTACATAGAATCAGAGAGATTGCTGTCATTAAAAGGATGGAATTGGAATTCTTCTTGTTAATCTAGTTCCACTGCAGTATTTGCCTTGGATTACTGGAGTTGCTTGGGTTTCATTTTTATTGATATGTTAGTTTATTATGTATGCTCTACCATGCAAAATCTAGATGAGATACAAAGGTGAAGATAAACAATAACAGTGACAAAACATTATGGCTACACAACCAACAGTTCATCAGCTACTGACATTAAATCCCTTGTTTAAAAAAAAAATAGCCATCACCGCCATTATAAATAACTGTATGTTTTGCCCCCTCTTTTCTTTATATTAATAGCAGTATATAAGAATTTGGAGTACTTGTTGTACCCAGACAACTATGTGAAACTGATTTAGTAATTTTTAAAATCAATTTGTGGCTAAAGTGGTTGTGATTTGATGGATCCAAGTGAAGCTACTATATCCTTTCCCCTTGAAAATTTTGTTGAATCGTTTATTTCACTTCAGTTTTTTCTCCTGCTCTCAAGAAAATGTCGAGCTCTAGCCAAACAAGATTTATGTCTTGACCTGAACCTAAGTGTAGCATTGTGAGTTAGCCAACAAAGGATGATACCAGAAAATGAAGTCAATAATTTTCCTTTCTGAGACTGAGCACATCATCTCAGTCAGCTATTCAGTACAGTTCTTAGAGCCAGTATTTGTGCTCAGTGTTTGATTTCTCAGTTAGAAGCTTATTAGAGCATCACTGAAGCATCAGGCAAACTACCCAGTTTCTATCCTCCTTTCCAGTGTGGATTGCATCATCACGCAGGACGATGATTTTAATGCTTGTATTTCGATAAAGTTGCAGTTTGTGTGAAGTAAAAGTTTTTTGCTTTTGCATATCTCTGAAATTCTAATTCTGAGAGATCATGAAGCTATTGTAGTGGTAAACTAAATCTAATCTGTGAATTACCAGCAAAGCAAAAGTACACCTCTACCCCGATATAACACTGTCCTTGGGAGCCAAAAAATCTTACCGCGTTATAGGTGAAACCACGTTTTATCGAACTTGCTCTGATCCGCTGGAGTGCTTTACTGCCTTATATCTGAATTTGTGTTATATCGGGTCGCGTTATATCGGGGTAGAGGTGTATATCTATAGTATGTTAAAATAACTTTAAATGTATGTGTCAGAATGGCAGAGTATTGCATTCAATCCTGTGGCCTTAATCCTAGTTTACTGATAGTGATTCATAATAGAATACTTAATTTATACAGTACTTTCCAAAAAAGGATCTCAAAGCACTTTACAAAGAAAAATATAATTGTGCTAGAGACTGTACAAACACATTGTTAAAGATAGGCCTTGCTGTAAGGAGTTTACCATCTAAACATGCAATAAAAGGATGGTAGGGAAATGAGAGGCACAGTCAGAAAAATAACCTGTCTGAGGCCATGCAGCATGTTATTGGCAGAGATGCGAATACAATGCACATGCCCTAAATTGAAGTCCAGTGGCCTAAGCATGGACCACACTAATTCTTGACTGGGATTAGGTTCTATTCCATGCACATGGGGCAACATGGAAGAAGGGACAAAGACATGAATAGGAGAAAATGAAAGGGTATTAAGGCTGGTAGCATTTGTGGAATGAATGGAGTGAGGGGGAAAATGGTAGGAGATGAAGCCTGAGATATAGGGTGAAGTTTTGTTGGGTAGGAACTTGAAGATGAGAATGAGAAGATTAAGTTTGATAGAATTAGCAGGAGGAAGCCTTTAGAATGACTTAAACAGGGGACAAATGCTGTCTGATCAACAGATAAGGTAAATCATATTGACTGCTACGTTTTTAGTGAATTAGATGGGAACAACATGAGTATTAAGGAGATCAGAGAGGAGGCAGCAGTCAAAGTTGAGATAAGCATGTGCACAAGTGTTTTCGCCATTGGAAAAGAAAGGAAAATGTAAAACATTGTGAAGAAAGAAGCAATAAGTTTTAGGGGTAGCCTATTTGCATGACAAGAGAAGTCAGATTGTGCCCTAAAATAGACCAGGAGGCTGAGGATGGTGCAGAGGAAAAGGGCTTGTAGGAACCAGTGCATTTGGAAAGCAAATGGTTGAAATATCTTGTGAGAATCCTGGTCCAGTGGCTTGCTCCAATAAACCAAGATAGCATTCTAAAAACAAATTAGCCTTTAAGGACAGTTCAATATGGTATGGAAGCCTCCTGGAAAGGCTCTAACCTCTGCCTAAAGGGAGGTGGTAAGTAAAGGTAATAGGAAAGTACCTCCTTGCACTCCCTCTTCCCCCATCTCCACAACCAAACTGAAAAGTAAGCTTAAAGAGTCTGGCTGTGTGAGAAAGTATGGAGAATTCGTATGAGAAAAACATATAGCCATGAGATTCTGGGCTAGTATTAGTAGTGTCATCTTTATGGATATGGAAGTCCTTTATGAGTCTTTGAGATGGCAGAATCAGGTTCTGGGAGAAAGCCAGTCACCCTAGGTGTGACCCATATGTCACTAGGATACCCACCTTGGTCTTGGTTCCCTTACCAGGTAGTTGCGACCCAAAGAACCTCTTTTTGATCTGGCCCTTTTTTTAATCTGAGGATTGATGTAAAAAGCATGGTCATCACTCCTTTCTCTAGGCTTGTTTTGTACTCAGGCCTGGTCTACGCTGGGGGCGGTGTCGATGTAAGATACACAACTTCAGCTACGGGAATACCGTAGCTGAAGTCGAAGTATCTTATTCCGACTTACCTCTCGTCCTCACCGCACAGGATCGACGTCCGCGGCTCCCCCGCCGACTCCGCTACCGCTGCTCACTCCGGTGTAGTTCCGGAGTTGACGGGGAGCGCGTTCGGGGATCGATATATTGCGTCTAGATGAGACGCGATATATCGATCCCCGATAAATCGATCACTACCCGCCGATACGGCGGGTAGTCTGGACGTACCCTAAGTTACCAGCAGGAACAAACTGAACTAGCATAGGGCCTGTTATGTCATCCAACTAGGTCTTGATGATGCAAACAAGGTCAAATGTATCAAGCATGGTATTAACAAGCCCTTGCCCATTAATAGGAAATAGTCACAGCTATTTAACGCCCAGATTTTACTTTGCTTAAAATCGTTATGATCTGGTGGGCAGTCTTCCTGATTCTACTTATTTTTCTTTTAATTTCCTCACTTAATTTCTGAGATTTTACAATGAAGGTAGCCACTATTTTGACATGACAGAGTGAAACCATGTGGGCTGCTGTGTAGGAAGCAGCTTACCGCCCCCCCTCCAGCCCCCCAACTATTCCTGGACCTACATACTTTCCTCTTGACATCATTGACATTGCAGGTGCACCGGGAGAGTTGTAAAGGAAATGGAGGCCATAGCGTTATTTCACAGGGGGAAAAATCAGTGTTGGCCAAATAGAGTATGACACAACAAAAAGAAAATAAACCTTATTCTCAAGTTTCTAATAGGCTATTGCTGACAGAGTAAAAATAAAATTATAAAGTAATTCTGTTGTGCAGTTGTCATTGGTTGCTTCAGAAATTATAGTGTATTGGCAGAGCATTTCCAAAAGTTAGTGTGCCAGTAAGGGTTGATGTCATAATAACAGAGTTGCCATCCCACCCTTGAGGAAGGGATTGTCAACCCTTTAAAATCAAATGTGGGAAGCAAGCAAACAACAAACCTCTCCCAAAACAACTCAGGGCCATTTTCCTCCTGCGGGGCAATTAATCTCTCATAGATCCGTTTTTCAGCAGGGTGGCTTAATTAAAACAAACAGACAAATAAAATTCCCCTATGGGTACAGTGGCCACGGAGTCCTTGTCCTCCCTTGAACTGAGAAGGATGGGATTGAGGAGAAAAGAGAAAATCTCCTGACTCCAGTCCCCTTCCCTGCACTTGGGATGAAGCTGGAAGCATCAAGGATTACCCCCATCCTCCTGAAAGCTTTATGCCCCGTTTAGACGGGGTTTATTTGCACCGGTGGAATTAAACCACTGCAAATCACCATTGTAGAAGCAATAGTGCAGTGAATTGACAATGGGGGTTTGTAGCTGTGTAGTTATACTACTACCCCCCCCATAACCAACAACAACAACAAAGCCTGTATATACAAGGTCTGAGCTTCTTATGTCTGCCACTCTGTGAGGCACAGTTGTCAGCTCCACCTTTCAACTGCCCAAGGGGCGACTACCATCAGCCCCTAAAACCAAGGCAGTTCTGACTGACTAGGCTTTTCCTCTAAGCCCTGCGTAAGGGTGCAATCCCTTCATGGTTTAGCCAAAGATGGATTATTGTATAGTCATCTTAAGAACTCTGGAAAGATCTGTCTGTATAGAACTGAACTGCAGTTGCATGCCTACTGGAACCAAAACTAGCATTTTAAAGCCTTGCATTCATTGTTACACACATGTTGTAGTTAGTCCTTGCTAATCACTTTCTCGGTGTCTGTTGAAATCTAAATTACTTTTGCAAGGCCATAGCTGTCCCCTCTTTCACAGCCCCATGTGTGACAGACGAGTGGGAAAAGTGTGTGTGTGTGTGTGTGTGTGTGTGTGTGTGTGTGTGTATGCATATATAATTAATTTCAGGGTGGGAGGGAGACAGAGACATATTATTTGCATCTCATAGAAGCAGTGAGAGAGCCTTTGGGAGATTGTTGAGGAAGTAAAGAACAGCCTCTTTCCACTTCTGGTCTAGGGTTGCCAACTTTCTAATTGCACAAAACCAAACACCCTTTCCCTGCCCCCTGCCCTTTCTCTGAGACCCTGCCCCCACTCACTCCAGCCCCCCCTTCCTCTGTCACTCACTCTCCCCCACCCTCACTCACTTTCACTAGGCTGGGGCAGGGCGTTGGGAGGGGATTTGGGGAACGGGGTCTGGCAGGGTGTTCTGACCTGGGGCTGGGAGTTTGGGTGCAGGTGGGGTGGGAGGTCTGGGAGGAGTTAGGGTGTGGGAGTAGGTTCCGACCTGGAGCAGAGGCTTCCCTAGGCAGGGACATGCCGTTTGCTTCCGAGAGTTGCACAGAGCCAGAGAAGGCAGGGAGCCCACCTTAGCCGCGCTGTGCCACCGACTGGATTTTTAATGGCCTGGTCAATGGAGGTGACCGGAGCCTCCAGGATCCCTTTTCAACCAGGTGTTCTGGTTGAAAACCGAATGCCTGGCAACCCTATTCTGCTCCTTGCTCCCTAGATTTGAGTCAAACTGATTTCCCCTTATTTTCCACACTGCCTGGATTCTAGCAGGCGGTGCATTAAGAGCACAGGACAGAGAGCCTCCCTCCTGTCAATGCTGGCGCCTGGTGGCCAGGAGAATTAATTGCAGGAAACATTCTGCTTGATCCCTGAGCACTACTATATGCATGACACTTGGCAGGGCTGCAAGTTGTAAAAAACCTAATTTTGAACAACATTTGGCCATTTCATTTTACCAAACATTTGGGAAATACTTTTATCATCACAATTTATCTCTCCTTAAGGTGGAATGTTTAACTTTTCATACCTACTAGTACTTAATATAAAACTTATAGATATACACATTTTGGTTTTTAAGGGTGGGATTTTCAAAAGCGCTCAGCATGGGCCTAGCTTTGCTTCCAATTAAGTCAATGGGAGGTGATGTCAGTGGGAGCAAAGATAGGTTCACACTGGGTGCTTTTGAAAAATCCCATAATATATATTTAACTTTATTATTTTCTGTTCAATTCTGATAAAATGTTTAGAATTTTGTGACACTAGTATTTTTTTAAAGAATTGAGAAGATAATATATGAAAGTGGGTCATGTGAACCACCTTTGTCAAATTTAGCTCCCCAAAGCTAAGTATATGCAATTTTTATATTTAGTGCTGCAAACTAAGAACAACAATAATAATATAGGTAGACTCATTACACCACAGTATTTATTTCTACTGGTTTGACTTTGGATGTGGGTTTTTTAATTTCAAATATTTTAGCTACATGATTGGAGATTGGCATTGAAATTCACTATGGTAAAACATTTCATTTACATATTTATATTATTACAATCTTTTGGGACCATTTTGAAATTATAGTGTCTGTTTTGTTTATATGTTCCTACAATTTACATTTAAAACTTTGACGATTGTCAAACAAAAATACCCCATGCCATCGGTATGAATTTTTGAACTTTATACATTTTACTGTTAAAGCATTACACTATTCTGGTGGGGCCAAGTGATTATTTTTAAAGGCTTCTTTCAAGTGTAGTAGGCTTACTATAAATGAATTAAAAAAAAGTAAACTCTACAAATTGTTTATATTAAATAGCAAAAGAAGTATTTGTTTATAAGATCCACAGATTATTTATACTTTAAGCTGTGAGTAATTCATTTCATGCTGACAAGTTGATAGGGAGCACTGCACTCCTGTGCGGGTAAAGCTATCTAGCTTCCTGAATTTCAATCTGGGTGGTGGCAGAGGAAAAACGTGAGTGAGAGACTTAAGTACTGGGTCTTAGAAACAGTTAATCATTTTTACCACCCTGCATTAGAACAGCAAGAGCAAAGGTAGTGCATACTACAACAGGCCACTTGTTTCTGTTTACTTAAGTACAAACAGTGGTAGAAGTGTTTAGTCCTTGGGGAAGCTCTGTGATTGAACAAGAACGCAGAAGTTATTTTGATAAGGCATAGCAGTGGTGTGGCCAAAACTGTGATCATCCCTGAGCTCTAAGGCAGGCCAAGGATGAAGGCCTCATATGTTTGGTTCTTCCTGATGAACAAAGATAAATTCTGCTAAGAAAATAAACTCAGTATTTTGGTCAATTTGCAACAATTGGTGAAAGAATTAAATTGTATATTTTAGGACTTGGCATGAGGAGGTGTGGGAAAATAGTTCAGCATTGCTGATTCTGGCTTGATCTTTCTGTAGATCTGGAAGCAGAGCAGAAAATTAATGCATAAACATCTTTAACAATACCATGCTGGGTGCTGGAAATCCAAAATGAAAATTGAAACTGCATGAGGAAAGAGAGCATGATCTCTCACTGCAGTTTCTAATTCAAAGCAACAAATTTCTAAGGATTTAAACATATTATACTTAATGAAATAAAATTAGATTTCTTCATGCAATTGCCTCTGCAGACCCTCACTCTTTCAATTCTTGAGCTCTACACCAAGCTTTAGTGCAGTGGATCTCAACCTTTCCAGACTTCTGGACCCCTTTCAGGATTCTGATTTGTCTCATGTACCCCCAAGTTACACCTTTAAAAACTATTTGCTCACAAAATCACACATAAAAATACAAAAGTGTCACAGCTCACTATTACTGAAAAATTGTTTACTTTCTCATTTTTGCAATATAAATATAAAATAAATAATTTGGAATATACATATTGTTGTTATATTTCAGCGTATAGTATATAGAACAGTATAAACAAGTCATTGTATGAAATTTTAGTTTATGCTGACTTTGCTAGTGCTTTTTATGTAGCTTGTTGTAAAATTAGTCAAGACCTCTGCGTACCCCCAGAGGTACTGCGTATCCAAGGTTGAGAACCACTGCTTTAATAGATGCAGAGCCATTAAGAGTTAGATTGTGGGCTTGGCTACACTTGAGAGTTACAGCGCTGGTGGTGGCTTTACAGCGCTGTAACTCACTCCCCGTCCACACTGGCTGGCAAGGCACATACAGCGCTGTATCTCCCTGGCTACAGCGAGGCATGTACTCCACCTCGATGAGAGGAATAAAGAGAACAGCGCTGCTGTTGCAGCGCTGGGGTGCCAGTGTAAACAGTGATTAATCTTACTACACCGTAACTGACCTCTGGAACCTTCCCATAATGCTTTTAAGTAAAGATAACACTCTTTGTTTTGTTGTGATGCCTCTCTTTGTTTTGTTGTGAACTCGGGGCTCCCGGAGCTGCTTATCTAAAAAACAAACACAGCTACTGTTTGCAGTGAATGAGCAGAGGCAGGGGGGATCCCTTTGGAATGTCCACAGCTAGTGTTTGCTTGAGGAGAGAAGCACATGGCGGGGGGAGGTGGGGTGGGGTCCGTTTCGGAGCATCTGCTTATCTGGTCTGTGAGGGGAAAAAACAAAGAAGGCTATTTGCATTTAGTGAATGAGAGGGGGTGAGGGAAGGGGTCAGAACTTGCAAGACAGGGAGCTGACACAGTGTCAGCTCCAAAAATCCACTCTTTCTGTCTCCCCCACGCTCCCTGTCACACTCCACCCCACCCCCCCTCTTTTGAAAAGCACGTTGCAGCCACTTGAACGCTGGGATAGCTGCCCATAATGCACCACTCCCAACACCGCTGCAAATGCTGCAAATGTGGCCACACTGCAGCGCTGGTAGCTGTCAGTGTGGTCACACTGCAGCGCTTTCCTTACACAGCTGTACGAAGACAGCTTTAACTCCCAGCGCTGTACAGCTGCAAGTGTAGCCAAACCCTGTATCTGACCCTGTGGTAGAAACTGCATCCCTTTAAGTCCCACTTTGCAATGGCCAGCCACAACAACAGTTCTTACACTCTTGGGAGCACATGTATTTCTCCTGACTAGTGTCACTGAGGAGGAGAATGAGCGAGTCCAACTGTCCAAGTTGTGAAAGAAATCAAGTAGGCAGACAGCTAAATGCTCTTGTTTGCAGCCATAATTAATTGTGTCCGCAATAAAATAAGGCACAAAAATATGTCACTTTAAAAAATTGCCCCCAAATATCAGAAGATGCATTAAAACTGCCAGCTTTGTGCGTCTCCAATTAATACCCATCATAGATATATTGCAATGATAATATACGCAAACATGTGGAAAAGGTATTTATTACCAATGTGTCATGCAGAGAGCAGTTTATACCACTACTCAGTGCTGTGCACTGGCTGCTAGTAAGTTTCTATGCAGAGATCAAAGCATTGTTGTTAATCTATGAGAGCCCTAAATGGTTTGATTACTTGAAAGATCAGTTCTCTCTACAACGTTGTCACAGTTTCTATGAGCACTGATGTTACATCTGGAGACCCCTCAGTTCAGACAAGAATCTGTCACAGCATTCTTTCTGAAGATTTTCAACTTTGGAACTTGCAACCCTTTTTGGTTCACCGAAGCCAATATTTGTTAACCTTGTAGGCATACTACAAAACCCTCTGTTTTTCACAGCCATTTGGAGAAGAAGAGGGTTCATGGGCTGACAAGGCTGGGGTGGAGTGGTTTAGCTGAGGGTTTAGAATGGTGTCTGTTTAATTAGTCCTGCTTAGCTCTTTGGTATTAGATATTATTTTTAATTTTTATGAAGCATAAAAATTGTAAAATTGATGCTATAAGGAAATATAAAATGCTTGAGATTTTTGGTATAAGATAAAGTTAAGAGTTAATTTATCAATATGTCAGCCTTGTTCTCTTCCTTCACTTCCAGTTATTCTTCCCTGTACTTTTTCTTTCTGTATTTTTCCCATAAATGTGTTTTCCCACAGGCTATTTTTTTACATTATTTTTTTTCCTAAGTTCATCCTGCCCCCGCCCTCCCCTTCTCTTTGAGGCACCAAAAGTCCAGTTACTGGAGGGCAGGGGGGAGGCACTAGGTCAGGGGTGGGCAAACTTTTTGGCCCAAGGGCCGCATCGGGTTTTGGAAATTGTATGGAGGGCTGGTTAGGGGAGGGGGGGCGTGACCTGGACCCCACCCCCATCCGCGCCCGCCCCCCCACTCCTGTCCCATCCAACCCCCCCTCCCCCATTCCCTGATTGCTCCCCAGGACCCTGCCCCATCCACCACCCCTGCTCCCTGTCCCCTGACCGCCCCTGAACCCCGCTCCTGACTGCCCCCGCCGCCCCATCCAACCCCCTCCTTCCTGACTGCCCTCCTGGACCACTGCCCCATGGAACCCCCGTTCCCGCCCTCTGACCGCCCCAACCCCTATCCACACCCCCACCTCCTGACCACTACCCCAAACTCCCCTGCCCTCTATCCAACCTCCCCCCCCCCCGGATCCCTGCCCCCTTACCGCGCTGCCTGGAGCACCAGAGGCTGGGGGTGCTACAGCCGCACCATCGCGCAGCACAGGGCACTGGGTCAGGCCGGGCTTGCAGCGGCACTGCCCCAAGAGCTCACAAGGGGGAGGGGGAACAGCAGGGGAGAGGCTGGAGGCTAGCCTACCAGGCCAGGAGCTCAGGGGCCGGGCAGGAGGGTCCCGCGGGCTGGATGTGGCCCGCAGGCCATAGTTTGCCCACCTCTGCACTAGGTCATTAACTCACACTAGCCCCGTCTCAGCCGGGGCCATCTCCTACCTGCAGAGAGGCTCCTTGAGATGATCCAGCGAGCGACAGGCGGAGTGGGGGAGAGGAGTGAGCAATGGAGATAGGGTCTCGGGGGAAGAGGTGGTTCAGGGCCTTGTGGGAAGGGGCAGGGCATGGGTGGGGCCTTGAGGATCCAATTACCAGCAATTAGGAAGGTGGCAACACTATCCCTGCTCTCATCCACACACAAAACCCTCTCACCTGAGTTTGATGGTACTTTAAATTCAGGCTAGCTTGGGAGAATAGGCCAGAGCTCGAGTGCCATGTTCACTCAGGCTGGTAATCTGCACACTTTGCAGTGAGGAGGACACAGGCTAAAGCACTGGAGTGCTGATAGTTCTCCAGCTTCTTCCCATGATTCCCTCAGACTCCTCCTTCCCCCTCTGCCCTCCTTCCCCATGTGCTCAGAAGGACAGTCAAGTTCTCGCCTACTGCAGCACAAAGAATCATAGGATATGCCCCTAGAAGGCCTCATTTCACAGAGTAGTCAGTGCAGTGCCAGTGAGGACACATTAACTCAGACATTGCTTTGCAGTGACGCTGCTCACACCTGGGCTTTGCTAACCTGCATGCTCAGACTGGAATGTTGATCACCCAAGTTAACTCTGCAGTGAAGACATATCCTGATTGTGCTGGTTAATCTGGTCCTGGAACTTTAATTTTATTTTGATTTTAAAATTCTCAATTATTAGGATTATAGGTAAAGAAATGTATGTTTCTACAACATTATTCTTAAATTGGCAATGTCCTGTTGAGTTCTGGCAAATCAAGCATTGATTCTCTTTTTTAAGTTCACTTCCAGACATGTACTGTCCATGCAGGCCTTTCTTGTATCATTGCGTTTTAACACAAAATTTCGATGTATTTTTTTTAAAGCCACTTCACACAGGAGAGAGATTATAGTATGCTCCTAGGAAATGTCTGCAAATCAGGCAACACTGATCATAAACATAGTTGGAATCATGCCAGTGCAAGTTTAGCTCCAATAGTAGAGAAAACTCTGAACACTCTGGTATCTTTTCTAAGTCTGTGTGCTTTTCCATTATTGTTATGTCAGCAGCAGTGTCTGTTCCACTTCATGGTGTATCCAGGCAGAGACCCAGGACTGAATAATTGGTAGACTTTGGGTGTTAGATATTTGATTGGTAATATTCGCATTCCCTAAAACTCAGTATGCACTGCTTTCAAAATTTCATGCACATTTCTCTGTCATTGCACATTTTATATGCCTTGGTTCATGCTAGATAAATGCATTTCTTCAAGGATCTCCCTAGTGCTGCCACAAGGAAACTTGTGCCAAAATTATTAAAAAACGGATTCTTTGAGGAACATGATGCATCATTTAATATTTTCAGAAAAATCTGTTCTAAAAAACAATGGGAAAATTATTGCCTAAATTTTGTACAGCACAAAGTTATCTGTATCCTCAACCACTAAACAAAAACATAATTCAGTGTGTGTGTGGGGGAATTATACAACATAGGCTCAAACTCTGAAAAACACGAAACACCAGAATACATAAAATTGAAAAGACAAAAACAACAACAAGAGATCTAATTCATAAAATGCAAATATTGCCAGGGTGGCAGTGTGTATTTTTTGTGAAAGGTGCCCGTTTGTGTTTAATTTATTATTGTTTTGTTCTTTTAAAAAAAAACTATTCAGAAATGGAGAGATCTGCCAATTTTTTAGAAAAAAAATACACTTTGGGAACGAGCATATCCAATGGGGGAGGGAGGGAGGGAGGGAGGAGGCTCCCAACCCCCAAAGTACACAGTTTGTAAATTAGGTTGGTAAACTGAGTGTGCCAGCACTAGAAAAAGAACTTCAAAAATTTTCCAACTGAAAAACAAGGAAAAATGCACTCTATAAAATAAAAAGAATAGAGACTAGAAAATCAATTTATACAGTATCAAAATTGGCTTGAATCTCAATTTGAACTGAGCTTGAACATATTTTTAGGTTTAAATAAGTATTGTTTCTCTATTTCCTTGACCCTCAATTGGCCTCTACTTCTTGATATCTTGTGAAATCCATCTCAGGGTCTTAGCTACAGCAGCATGTCCTTGGCTGGCTGCTGCCTTCAGATCTCACAGGCTCCAGTGCTTCCCCTGTGTTCCAAAGCATATGAGGTTAGAATAAAACAGCCATCTCAGACCTGAAGACTTCACAGTGAAAACATCCTACATGTGAGCCCGTTCAGAAGCCAATTATGGAAGTGTGGGAAATCTATTAGGAAATGAGGGCCATACTATGAAAGAACCATCTGGTAGGGTTGTGAGAGAGGAATAACAAAGATGCAAGTGTCCTTGCCATTGTTGGCAATGAAGTGGGAAGATGGTATTAGTATGCAGAAATTACTTTTTAGAAAGCAAAGAAACATCATCTGATTAGGAAGTGAGATTGAATCTCAGCGCTTTGATCTGAAAGTGCTGTCTGCTACCATGTTAGGATATTCATCTTTTCTGGTTCTCCTATTCAATTTTATATAGGCTTCTAAGTCAGAGAGTTCACCTTCTCATAGGGACAATATGTGGGTCCTGAGAGGAGCAGGGTTCTATGTAAAGATATGTAGGAAATCAGTGGTGGAAGCATAGTTGGTGAATAGGACTCAGGATGGGCATGAAGGTGAATTGGGCTGTGGGGAAACATGGGAATTTGAGCTGTTTTTGAAGGGCCTGGGGAGAAGTGGAATTGGAAGTGATAGGGACGTGGCAGGGAGAAGCAAATGGGAGAAGATCTGCATGTTGACCAATCACCTTTGGCTTGGAATGGGTCTCTTCTTCTTCAATGCTTAGCCGAACAGTTGGCCGTAGTGATCGTTCACCATTTGGTCCCTTCCTGTGCAGCCGCAAGGGCTCAAAGGCCCAAAAGTCCAACATCAGAATAGACTTGATGAACCCATTTAATAGGGGGTCTGCCTCTGGGCCACCTCTACTCCTCGATTGGTGGAATTTTATCTCAGATGTTGTATGCCACCCGAAGAACGGCATTCGCCAGAACGATTTGTGGCATTCCCGTGACAAAGCCTCCAGCTTTGCCCAACCTGAGCAGCAAAATGTCCATGTTTCACAACAGTAAGGAGAGGGTACAGCTCGAATAGATTCTTAACTTGGTTGTCATACTGAGATGATGTTGATTCCATATTTTTTATAAATGACCCATGTCAGATACTGTGATGCCAATCCGATGGAGAACCTCTGTGTGAGAGTTAGAGGAACTGGTGAGTATAGAAAACAAATAGCAAAAGCTAGAGACTGCTTTGACAGTTTAATTATTCAAAGATTGGAGTCGTGGGTGGACCTGGTCCTAGATTTTGCGTCTTTGTCTTTGACCATGAGACATAAAGCCTTAACCAACTCCTCCTCCATTTGCTGGAGTGCCTTGTGAAACCTGTCGGGGCTCTGTATTAGAAGAACAATGTCATCAGCATAGTCAAGGTCTGAGAGTGAGAGATCACTGGTCTTAATGCCCATGGACGTGACGGAATGCTGCATTATGAAACCCCTTGCCCAATGAAAGAGTGCCGGGGCCAAGAGAGATCCCTGCCTAACACCAGATACTGATTTAAAAGGGCTGACATCCAATTCCCCAGATGTACACACGCAGTGGTTCAATTATTCAGCTCGCTAATCAAGTCCAGAAGAGTGCTTGGATCACCTACACCCTTTAAGGCCTTCCATAGTGTGATTTGGACAACCGAATCAAATGCAGCCTTAAGTTCAACATACACTATGTACAGGGACTTCTTGAACTCTTGGTGTATCTCTGACAACAAGCAGAAGGCCAAAATGGTGTCTAATGTGGACCTGTTCCTCGTAAAGCCTGACTGTTGGAGGCGACACTTCTGATGTAGCAGGGGCTCCAAACGTGCTAGCAGATCATGCACAAACACCTTCCCTGACATGGACAATACGGTGATCGACCTGTAACTCTTACATTCACTGCATGGTCCCTTGCCCTTATAAAGTGAGATCACAATACCATCCTTCTAGGCAGTTGCCAGGGTTCCAGTTGTCCACACCAGACAAAAGATGGCCAGAATTGATTCCACTACAGGGTCAGTAGCACCGTTTTTTCAGTTTGCAGATGGTGCACTTCACTTCATCCAACGTTGGTGCATCAGTACAAGTGTTTGGGTCTGGAACCACAATGACTGCCAAATCGTCCTACTCTGAACAAGCAGTAGCTGGAGGAGTGGTTCAGGATACTGTAATAATGTTCCACCCAGCATGAAAGGATGTCGTCATCCCATGGGTCTCTGCTCTGATAAATCTCCTATAGTTTGTGAGAGTATAGTGCATCTCATGCCTATGCCTTCCCACTCCAACCGCTCCCCCCTTGCCCATATTTCCCTGCTTCCCCCTCTGCTCCCCACAGTGCAGTTGAATGGTGCTTTGGAGAAACCAAAACAGGGATGAATAGAGACATGAATGGAACCAAGGTAGCACCAAGGGGTTTAGTTGTGGGGGGCCTGAGATTTGGTGGAGGGAAACTCATAGCCTCTACGCCAAAGTATCTGTTTGAAGGGCCCACTGGTGCTGCTGCTTTGGCTTCCTTGTCCACCAAAGCAGCTGTGTTGTGTGTATCCCTTGAGCTGCTATTGTCTCAGCACAGAAACACTGGACACCATGCACCCAATTCCCATCAGCATACATCTCTGGGACCCCCTTGTCCCTCCATATGTTCTCTCTTATCCTTTCTCCTAAGTGGTGAGCAGCCCTTTCAGGTAATGTGTAAGCAGATCTATAGGGGGTGTCCTTCAAGTGTCCTATATTTGTACAGAGTATTGGTTTTTCCCCACTGTTCTGCCCACAGAGCCTCAGTAACCTGCAACCAAATATCTGTTCTCCCGTAACATCCCCATCTCCCATACATTTGCATCCTGGAATACCCTTAGGGTACATCTACACTACGGGATTATTCCAATTTTACATAAACCGGTTTAGTAAAACAGATTGTATAAAATCGAGTGCACGCGGCCACACTAAGCACATTAAATCGGTGGTGTGCGTCCACGGTCCAAGGCTAGCATCGATTTCTGGAGCGTTGCACTGTGGGTAGCTATTCTGTAGCTATCCCATAGTTCCCGCAGTCACCCCCGCCCCTTGGAATTTTGGGTTGAGATCCCAGTGCCTGATGGGGCAAAAATCATTGCCGCGGGTGGTTCTGGGTAAATGTCATCAGTCATTCCTTCCTCCGGGAAAGCAACGGCAGACAATCATTTCGCGCCCTTTTTCCCTGGATTGCCCTGGCAGACGCCATATCATGGCAACCATGGAGCCTGTTTTGCCTCTTGTCACTGTCACCGTATGTGTACTAGATGCCTCTGACAGAGGCGATTCAGCAGCGCTACACAGCAGCATTCATTTGCTTTTGCATGATAGCAGAGATGGTTATCAGCCGTTCTGTACCACCTACATGCCATTGTAAATTGGCAATGAGATGACGGTTACCAGTCCTTTTGTGCTGCACCATCTGCTGCTGTCATAGGTGCCCCTGGCTGAGATCGGCCGGGGGTGCAAAAGACAAAAATGGGAATGACTCCCCAAGTCAATCCCTCCTTTATGGTATCTAAAAATAGAATCAGTCCTGCCTAGAATATGGGGCAAGTGTACTAGAGAACCAGAAAGCACAGCCGCTCCATGTCAGATCCCGCAGAAATGATGAGCTGTATGCCATTCACAGGGGGTGCCCCTGCAACACCCCCACCTGTTGATTCCCTCCTCCCCCAGCCTTCCTGGGCTACCGTTGCAGTGTCCCCCATTTGTGTGATGAAGTAATAAAGAATGCAGGAATAAGAAACAGTGACTTGTTAGTGAGATAAAATGAGGGGAAGGCAGCCTCCAGCTGCTATGATAGTCCAGACAGGACATTAAGCAGTGTGGGGAGAGGAGCCCAGCATCCCGCTGCTATGATAGTCCAGGCAGAACAGAATATTTTCTTTACACATGAAAGGCGGGGGCTGATGGAGCTCAGCCCCCTGTTGCTCTGATGAAGATGGTTACCAGCCGTTCTGTACCATCTACTGGGAATGATCAGGAGTTTTTTACCCATGCGCTCCCAGCCGACCTCACCGGAGGCCAGCCAGGAGCACTCACGGGCTGATGCTGAGAACAGATACCAGTCCTTTTGCACTGCACCATCTGCCACAAGGCTGATGAAGAAGATGGATATCAGCCATATTGTACCATCAGCCACCCATGAGGGGGGGCGAGGATGCTGCCGTTGACTGCTGCAGCATCGCGTCTATCAGCAGCATTCAGTAAACATAGGGTGACATTTAAAAGAGTCAAGAGAGGATTTTTTTCCCTTTTACTTCTGGGGATGGGTGAGGGGGGTAAATTGACAAGCTATGCCCTGAACCACTGCGGACAATGTGTTTGACACTACAGGCATTGGGAGCTCAGCCAAGAATGCAAATGCTTTTCGGAGACTGCAGGAACTGTGGGATAGCTTGAGTCCTCAGTCCCCCCTCCCTCCCTCCATGAGCGTCCATTTGATTCTTTGGCTTTCCGTTACGTTTGTCACGCAGCAGCGTGCTGAGTCCCTGCTGTGGCCTCTGTCTGTAGATTTTTTAAAAATGCTTTGGAATTTCGTCTTCTGTAATGGAGCTCTGATAGAACAGATTTGCCTGCCCATACAGCGATCACATCCGTACGGACCATGCTGGAGCTCTTTTTGGATTTTGATTTCGGACTGCATCGCCACCCGTGCTGATCGGAGCTTCACGCTGGGCAAACAGGAAATGATATTCAAAAGTTCGCGGGTCTTTTCCTGTCTACCTGGCCAGGGCATCCGAGTTCTGATTGCTGTCCAAAGCGGTCAGTGGTGCACTGTGGGATACCGCCTGGAGGCCAATACCGTCAATTTGCGGCCACACTAACCCTAATCCGATATGGTAATACCGATATTAGCGCTACTCCTCTCGTTGGGGAGGAGTACAGAAACCGGTTTAAAGAGCCCTTTATATCGATATAAAGGGCCTCTTAGTGTGGATGGGTGTGGCGTTAAATCGGTTTAATGCTCCTAAAACCGGTTTAAACGCATAGTGTAGACCAGGCCTTAGTTCCACCCTCAGGTAGCCTCTCTCTCTCTTTGCCAGGTGGAACATCTCAGTGTGAGAGATCTGATGATGATGATTGATTATTATTATTTATTATTTGTGTTATGGTAGTGTCTAAAGGCCCCAACCAAGATTGGTGCCCCATTATACTAGTCTCTATACAAAAGACAGAGAAAGAAACAGTCCCTGCCACAAAGAACTTACAATTTAAATGGACAAGGCAGAAAAAGGTGGGGGTGGTGGAATATGATATAATATACAAGCAGCACAAATAATGTGATGATGGTTTAAATCAGGTTAATTTCATGATATGAGGCATGAGAAATTTGTTTTTAATTTTTGGAGTGATATTTTAAAGAAAGAAGAAGGGGACATTGAAGGGAGGAAGGGAAGGGGGATAGGAAATGGGAGCGTGGTGAAGTGTGGTTGAAGTTAACTGGGTAGCCCTTAGTGTGTCTCACCTCCCCCCATGGTGGTGCTTTACCTGCTGTTATCCTCAGATTTTTCAGCCTGGGATTGTAGCAGGGGACAGTTAAAATGTCACAGGGAGGTGTGGGGGAAAAGGAAGAGAGTCATAAATTGGAGGGGGTTTAAAGTTACAGGTGGGGAAAGGTCATGGAGGTATCTAGGAAGAATAATTGGAGGGACCTGGATGACATCCCACCAATTCATCTCCAGTTGTCTTCCTCCTCCCCCAATATCTCACAAAATCTCACAAGGGACATACTGGCAGCCGCTTCCAGCAGCTCCCATTGGCCTGGAGCAGTGAACCGCTACTACTGAGAGCTGTGATCGGCCGAACCTGCAGACGCGGCCGGTAAACAAACCAGCCTGGCCCACCAGGGGCTTTCCTTGCACAAGTGGCGGAACAAGTTTGGGAACCACTGCTCTAACCTGTTCCCTGTCATGGGTTATGAGCTGATTAAATGTCATTCTAGTTGCAACTGTCTTTGCATTGCCAGCAGTCAAGAAAAAGCTTACAAAAGAAAATGATGATTTTGGAACTTAGAATTATCCCACACACTTAATAAAATAGGTGGTTTATATTAAGTGGTTTAATCACACTTGATGTAAAACATTCATTTTATTAAGTGTGCAGGATAATTCTAAGTTCCAAAATCATCATTTTCTTTTCTAAGCTTTTTCTTGAAAGATGACAATGCTCAGACTGTTTCAACTAGAATGTTTTCTGCTTACTTCCAGAGTTGTTAATTTGTCAAGTCAGTTTCCCCAACCAAATACATACAGGTAGGAACCAGTTAAGACAATGTCCAGAAGGGAGTTCGGGAACCTGGATGAAATCTGAGAAAGCACCAGGGGTTGAGATTCGATAGGCTTCTCACCTATTAGAACCATAATGTAGAGTTCTAGTTGTAGAAGATAAGAGTTGTAGAAGATAAGAAAACCAAGGAAAAGGATAGACACCAAAATGCCAGATGAACAAAGTTGACCAAAATCTTTTCAGTTTATTTTGTCTTTCTATAACTGTACAGTGCATGGAAAAGTACCTCGTATGTTATAACTAGTTCTTTCCCATAGTCATAGAATCATAGAAATGTAGGGTTGGAAGGGACAAAGCCGGCTCCAGGCACCAGACGAGAAAGCACGTCCCTGGGGCGGCACATTGAAAGGGGTGGCATTCCGGCCAATCTTGGGGTGGCCAGCCCAGCCCTGCAGGGACATGGACCCTGGCCCGGGGGGCATGTCAGGAACTAGCGATCCCCGCCGCTCATCGTGCCGCCGGGCTCCCCAGGACGCGCCACTCCCCGCCGCCTGCACCGGCTCTGCCTCCTGCGCCATTCTGAGCCCAGCCTGGCCAAGCCGCCTTTAAAGGAGCGGCTGAGCCACCACCTCCTGCAGCCCCTGGGTACCGGAAGGAGGGAGGGTTCTGCGGCGGCCCAGCGGGCTGCGGAGGGAGGGTTCTGCGGCGGCCCGGCAGGCAGTGGTGGCAGGGAAGGTTCTGTGGCGGCCCGGCAGGCACTTGAAGGAGGGAGGGTTCTGCGGCGGCCCGGCGGGCACTGGAGGGAGGGAGGGAGGGTTCTGTGGCAGCCCGGCGGGCACTGGAGGGAGGGAGGGTTCTACTGCGGCTCGGCCGGCAGCGGCGAGGCAGGCCCCACTGATCCCGGTGCCCGCCATTTGCACTGTGCCGAGCCCCACTGCAATGCCGGCCCCGTGCTGCCTGTGTCGGCCCCCTCGGAGCCTGTCCAGCCGGGAGAGGCACCCCAAGGCCGGAGGGGGGAGCCCCTCTCACCCGGCTGCCCACAGGTGGAGGGAGCGGGTGGGTGCTGCCCTTCACCGCCCTCCACGAGCTCCCCACAGCTGCTGTTTTGTTTGTTTGTTTGTTTGTTTTTTGCCTGGGGTGGCAAAAAAGCTAGAGCTGGCCCTGGGAAGGGACCTCAAGAGGTCATCAAGTCCACGCCCGCACTGAGTCAGAACCAACTAAACCTAGACCATCCCAGGTAGGTGTTTGACTAACCTGTTCTTTAAAACCTCCAATGATAGGGATTCCACAACCTACCTTGGAATCCTATTCCAGAGTTTAACTACCCTTATAATTAGAAAGTTTTTCCTAATATCTAATTTACTGTAAATCTCTCTTGCTGCAGATTAAACCCACTACTTCTTATCCGCCCTTCAGTAGACATGGAGAACAACTGATCACCATTCTCTTTATGCAGCCCTTAATATATTTCCACATAGGTCAGGTTTTCTAACCTTTGTATAATTTTTGTGGCTCTCCTCTGGGTTCTCTCCAGTTTGTCCATGGGTTAGACAAACACCTCTTTGGAATGGTGTAGATAATACTTAATCCTGCCTCAATGCAAGGAACTGGACTAGATGACCTAGATGATTTATTTTATTCTTCCAGAAGTGTGGCACACAGAATTAGACACAGTACTGCAGCCGAGGCTAACCAGCAATGACTGGAGCAGGACAGTTACCTCCCTTGTCTTACGTATGACACTCTGTTAATACACCCCAGAATGATATTAGCTTTTTTGCAACTGCATCATATTGTTGGCTCATATTCAATTTATGATCCTCTATAACCCCTGGATCCTTTTCAGCAGTACTACCACATAACTAGTGAATCCTCATTTTGTAGTTTTTCTTTGATATTTCCTTCCCAAGTACAGCTCTTGTCTTTATTGAATTTCATCTTGTTGAATTCAAACCAATGCTCCAGTTTGTCAAGGTCATTTTGAATCATAGTCCTGTCCTCCAAAATGCTAGCAACCTCTCCTAGCTTGGCTTCATCTGCAAATGTTATAAGTATACTCTTCACTCCATTATCCAAGTCATTAATGAAAATATTGAATAGTAGCAGACCCAAAACTGACCCCTGCAGCCCCGTTAGAAACACACTTCCAGTCTGATAGCGAATCATTAATAACTATTCTTTGAGTATGGTCTTTCAACCAGTTGTGCACCCACCCACCCAGCATTATAGTAATTTCAACTATATTTCCCTAGTTTATTTATGAGAATATCATGTGGGACTAGATCAAAAGCCTTATTAAAATCAAGATGTATCGTGCCTACTGCTTCCCCCTATCAAATAGGCCAGTAACCCAGACAAAGAAGGAAATTAGTTGGGTTGGTATGATTTATTTTTGACAAATCCATGCTGGTTATTTCTTATGACCCTATTATCCTCTAGGTGCTTACAAATTCATTGGTTAATAATTTGTTCCAGTAACTTTCCAGGTTTCAGAGTAGCAGCCGTGTTAGTCTGTATCCGCAAAAAGAACTGGAGTACTTGTATCTTTGATATCTGGAAAGATATCAAAGTTAGACTGACTGGTCTATAGTTCCCCAGACCTTCTTTATTCCTCATTTTAAAGATATGCACTATCTCACATCCTCTGAGAGCTCATCCTTCTTCTATGAGTTCTCAAAGATAATTGCTAACAGTTCTGAGATTGCTTCAGCTAGTTCCTTAAGAACCCTCGGATGAATTTCATCAGGCCCTGTCTGCTTGAATACATCTAATTTATCTAAATATTTTAACCTGTTTTAACCTATTTTGGCCTGTGTTGTTTCCCCCTTATTGATTATATTAATTTTGTGAAGTATTTGGTCACAATTTACCTACATAGTAAAGCAAGGATCGGCAATCTTTGGCATGCGGCCCATCAGGGAAATCCACTGGCGGGCCGGGACAATTTGTTTACCTGCAGCATCTGCAGGTTCGGCAGATTCCAGCTCCCACTGGCTACAGTTCACCATTCCAGGCCAATGGGGGCTGTGGGAAGTGGCGGTCAGCACATCCCTCTGCCCCCATTATCACTTTCACCCAAATTGCCTTACACCTTCAGATTTGCTACCTGTTGGTCACAATCAAGTCTAAAATAGCTATCCCCCACTCACTTTCTCCACCTTCTGAAACAAAAAATTGTCCCCAATATTCTAAGAATGTATTGAAATTTTGTGCTTTGCTATATTACTTTTGCCGCAAATGTCTGGGTAGTTAAAATCCCCCATTACCACCAGGTCACATGTTTTGGATATTTCTGTCATTTGTTCTAAAAATGCCTCATCCACTTCCTTTTCCTGATTTAGTGGTATATAGTAGACCCCTACCAAACATCATTTCTATTTGTTACCCCTTTTATCTTTACCCAGAGACTTTAAACTGACCAGCCTCTCATATCCTTCTGGACCTCACAACAAGTGTGTATACTCTCAATGTATAATGCAAAATCTTCTCCGATTTTATCCTAAGTATCCTTCCTGAACAGGCTATACCCCTCTATACCAGTATTCCAGTCATGAAACTTATCCCACCAAATCTCTGTGATTCCAGTTAAGTCATAATTTAGCTTATGTCCTAATATGTCCAGTTCTTCCTGTTTATTTTGTTTACATACTCTTTGCATTTATGTATAGACATCTAAGATTGAGCAGATTCCCTAACTAATTTCCTTCTTGCTGCTCCTATGACCCAATTATAATTGTCCATGTCCCCTCTGTTAAGATTGTCATTTTTTTATACTTACCTGTGGGCTTTTGTCACCTGCCCCCTTTAAACCTAATTTAAAGCCCTCGTCACTAGATTGGCTAATTAATATGTGAAGATGGTTTTCCCCTTCTCAGTCAGGTGGATCCTATCTCTTCCCGGAAGACCTTCTCAAAACAACATCCTATGGTTGAAGAAGCCAAAGCCCTTCCATCAACACCATCTGCACAGTCATGCATTCATCTTCAGGAAGCACTTGTCGCTGACTGGGCCCCTACTGTCAACCACGAGGATGGACAGGAACACAATATGCACCTACGACTCTTGCTCCTAGAACCCTGTAGTCACTGCTGATCTGCTTATGGTCATACCTAGCAATATCGTTAGTTTCCATGTGGATGAGCAGCATGGGGTAGTAGTCAGAGGGATGGATGAGCCTCAGCAATCTTTCTGTATTGTCTCAGACATAGGTTCTAGGCAGGCAGCACACCTCCTGGGACATCCTGTGAGGTCAGAAGATGGATGTCTCTGTCCCCCTCAGAAAAGTGTCCCCAAGCACCAAAATCCTACACCTCCTTCTCTTGGGTCCAGTGACTGTGAACCTCTCAGCTTTGAGGTCAGGTGGTTCCTCCTCCTCAGCATTGTGCTCTGCTCCTCACCTGTTGCCAGTACAGCATACAGGTTCTTCACATCAATAAAGACAGGACCTGGGTGGGGAGATGGAGCACAGTCTGCTGCTTGACATAGCCAGCAGGCAGTCTCCTTGCTGTAGAGCAGCTGGTTCTCCTTTCTTCTCTGGTGCTATTGTAGTCATCTGTACTTGGCTCCATCCCACATATTTCCATGTGGGTCTATGAAGTCTTTTCACTCTCAGATGCTGAGCACCTCCTCCTACAGCTCTGTTACTTGCTTAATTGCTGAATCTCTTAACCTAAATAATTTTAATCTATAAGCAAAGCAAACTTGCTTAAGAATATATCAACAAGGAGCCAGTCTGTGGCATTACACAGGATACAATCTGGACTGATGAACAGCTGTGTCCCCTCAGTTCTCCAAGCTAGGGTGCTCTTTACATTGCTTTGCTACCACTCCTGGTCTGCTCATATCCAGCCTCCAGCATATAGATTACCCCCAGTTATAGTATATGAGTGCTATAGCCAGCCACTCATGAATTACTCTGCAGAGAAACACCAGCAAATTCCCAGTCCCAGATTTTCTCCCAGAAATGTACGTCTTGTACTGCTAAGTCTTCTCTTAGACAATACAAGCTCATATAAAGTTTTTCATTTTATTAATAGAAAATGGTGTGCACAAATCCTGTTATCCCAAATGTAACTTCCCAACACTTTGATCCAAATGCACTTGTTTAGATAAAACAATAAAACAAGTTTATTAACTACAGAAAGATAGATTTTAAGTGACTACAAGTAATGAGGCATAAAAGTCATAATTGGTTACAAGTAAACAAAAAGTAAAATAAAACTAATCTCAAACTTAACAAGCTATATAAATTTAAAGGAAAAAAAAGTCTCTCTTGCCACATGTTATAGAAGTCTTACTAGCTGAACTCTCTTCATTCAGGATCCCTCCCCAATCCAAAGATGCTTGTTTTGTCCTTCAGGTGTTGTTGATGCAGTGAGTAGAGATGAAGGGAGAGATGATTTGGGCCCTTGGTTCTTCCTCCTTATATTTTCCTCCTCTTTTGAGGCTCTCTGCAGCTGAGTTTCAGAAGATAGAAAGTCCATGTGGGTGGGAACTCTCAGCTGTTTCTTTGTCAAAATATAAATCTTCACCCATATCTTTTCTTCTGCCAAAGAATGGCCACTTAGCCAGGTGATAATCCATTTGATCTTGTTGACATCTGGCTGAGGCGTTAGCTATCCTTTTGTCTCTGGGGAACTCGTTTGTGGCTGCTTTTAGTAATATCATACAACAGAGTCTTATAAATTTACATACAATGTTGTCACAGACATTTTATGAGGACAATAATGATCAGCAAATTATGACTTTTCAAATGATACCTCACAAGGCCTACATTGTACAAGATTTATCATAGTCCTATGAAAGGGGTGAATATAGGGTACAGGCTGTCACACAGTCATCAAAACAAATTTCCCTGCAAGCATTATATTCTTACTAGCATAACATAAGTTAAATGATTTTAATAATTTTACAAGGGGAAAGTTCATACTTTAAATGCAATAAATCCATTACAGTCTCTCCAATATAGGTAGGTCATGTCACTTGGTTTCATTTTCACAAAAAGTCCATTACTCATGGTACTCAGGTCCATTTGATCAGATCTTCAAATCATGTCAAGTGGTATTTCAATAGAACAGCCCATTTGAAAAATCAGTGTCCATTGTAAGATTGAAACTTAATGAAAATTACTCAGGTTGAAGTTTTATTAATTTACAATAATTGAGAGTACAGTTGTTGGTACTACAACAAGCTACCACAATCAAACACACATTTTCTCTCTTCGTTATAAGTAGATTAATTTTTTCAAATATGTTGAGAGAAGCCATGCATTTTACATATTTCTCCTAAAATAATATACAAATATTAGCACTACTGAAAGCACAGCTGACACAGCCAAAGTGATGATTGACATAACCAAGCTGTCATGAATCAAATAATTTTGTGAGAGAAGGTGCAATTTTTCAGGTGGTTCAATGTTTTCCCCCTTACTAGGGTTTGTACAAGACTGCAGATATCATTGTAGTGCAGTTTGGATGGCATGAATGCAACTTCATCAGTAATTTGTATGTCTTCAATACATGAATCAACCATTTCTATATCTGCATCTCACCTAGTATAAGGAAAGCTTTCCAACTATAACAACATTATTCTTGGGTAACTGAGTGAAACACACATGACACGAGAGTGTATGTTCACCATACACTTTGGCTGTTTCATGAAAACTGATTATTTTGTTTGGTGTGCTCACCAGCCATCAATCATCAATAATGGTTTAAGAGGTTTTGATAGCTGAACTTGGCAATTTTTAGAAACACAACTGTTCATTCCACACAGTGCCTGGATATTATTTATTACAAATGGTCTTTCTGGACACACCCAGTACAGATCTCTGACTTTTCTCCACTTATTTCAATTAGGCAGTAGGTACTCATCAGGAGATTCTTCCTGATAAGCCACCATTGGACGGGTTATCATTTTGACCTTGATAGAATCTTTTCAGGTGCCTACATTTAGAACTGACTTAAGTTTTAAATTGTCATCCATTTTTACAAGTTGGATTTGAAGAAGGAAGCCAGTTTCCTCATGTACAGTGGAATGATAATGAATAAATACTCTTCATTGCCTTATGTGGCACCACAGATTATATTTTCCTTATGCTTTCATAAGAACTCTTCCAACAGCACTGAATTTTTCATGGGCCTTTCTGTTTGTGGAGGTAGATAAAGTAAAATACCTTTGTCACCTGTCTGGTATTCCTTAGGTGAGGATTGCTTGTTGTAATTAGCTTTGTCTCCCTTTCCTGACCTTTGTAGGTTTAACTGGAACAAGGAAAAACCTGCCACCAAATGTTGCTTTAACTGAGAAATGTACTTCTTAATGTTTGAAGCAGAGGTTCAGATTCTAGTGTTTGTCTGATACGAATCTGATAAGATATTTCTATTCTTCTCTCATTGATAAGTTCAGAAGTCATAAAACCTGTTTGATGTGGATTGAACAGCCCAAAGACCTTATATGCAATGTATAACTTTTGTTTAATCCCCAGTTAATTCCCAGTTTTTTTACACACATCTGCTGGTTTATCTGGCTCTGTACTCTAAGGTTTAGGTCTCTGTTTGAAAATCTGATTCATCAATACAAAAGCTTTGGTGTGAGCTATGTCATTTCCTTGGTGTAGGAATACATTTTACCCATTTAGAAAACAGATGAGTAACTGTAGCCATTTCCTTAATCCCTCTCTTGGTCTGTAGAATGGGCCTAAAAAGTAAAATTGTAAGTCTGACCACTGAAAAATAAACTTTTCTGGACTTTAGAGAACCTCTGAAATTTGCTTTGGTGGATTATAATGTACAGGAAGCGAGACGCTTTCACATAGTGATTTCCACAGTTAAAATGCATGGACCAATATGCTATTTGCTTCCACGACTGGTAGATAACTGTGATTTCTGGATGACTTCTACACAAGCCATCATGCCATTTTAGACTTGATTCTGACTCATGGACGAATTGGTTGCAATTCTCAAGACTGAAGGCAGTTTGGGTGATCATGAAATGATAGCTTTCATGATTCTAAGGAAAAGAAGATGTGAGAGCCACAGAAAAAGGAAACAATACTTTAAAAAGGCAGGTGTTAGTGACCTCAGAGAGTGGGTAGTTAAGGTTCCATGGGAAGAAAATCAAAGGGAGAAAAGTTCAAGAGAGCTACCCATCATGGTATTTGTCCATCATATTGATGTAAACAAGCAGTCCTTTAAAAAGATTGAACCATTGTTTTGCCATATTATGATTTATAATTTCTTTATTATCCTTACGGTCTTTCTGATTTGGAAATAAAGTATTTGTAGAGTGCTTTATATGCCTGTAAAGCTTAGAAATGACTTTGTTCTTGTAGTTGTGGCTTCACTAGCTCTGAGTCTGGTTTATCTCTAGCCAAAGTAATACCTTTGCCTTTGTCAGTTGTGCCTGAAGGAGTGGTGTCAGAGTAATCTGATTTGTAGCATAAGAAAACTCTTCTAGTAATTCCTATATTTGCAGTATTTATGCTATTTACAATTCATTTAGTTATAGAAAATCCCCATGGAATTCTTCTGTCATTGCCAATGTGATCACATCCAATTGAATAAGAGTGACTGCTTTATTCTAGTAAGTAGTTGGGTTACATTAAAAAAAACACCTCTGATAAATTGCTGCAATCAGGTTTTTGTTTGTTACTTTGGAGTCCTGGAACCCCAATGTTCCTCCAGATGGGAAGGTAAAACAAGAAGTTGTTTTGATTAGACTTGGAATCTGCAAGTAAAATAAAATCAATAATGACTAACCTTTAAAATCATTTGCTGCACATATTGACATTTTGATTTTGTAACATTGCAGATTACTTTTCTGAGATTTCTCTGACTTACAGAAGGAAAGATAGAATGCCCAGAGATGGGATGACACTCTGTCAAAACACTCACTGGATACTTTCCCCTCAAATGGAACAAAGTCATGCCATATTGGTGTTATTCCTATACCAATTTCACTCAGTGCCAAGATGGTAATAGTTTTAGGGGTGTTTTTCTGTAGCAAAACAAAAGCAATTGTTCCAGAAAAGTCAAGGAAATTTGCAACACTTTCTAGTTGTAGTCCAAACTGAACATTTTCTTTGGTGTAAAGTGCCATTTGGTAAAAAGAACTTTGTCTTCCGTCGAGCGCTTCTGGGGGGATCCTCTTGGACAAATATATGCCTGGCTCTCCGGGCTTCAAAAAGTGCCTCAGTTGCAAGGAATCTCTCCCAGTGGCTGATGGACACTCGCAGTGAGTTCGCTGCCTGGAACAGAAACACATTCCACAGAAGTGTGGTTTGTGTCAGCAGCTGAAGCCCAGATCCAGGAAGGACAGAGAACTGAGACTTAAACTCCTACTCATGGAGTCAGCCCTTCAACCTCCAGAGTCCCTGTAGGAGCCCTCACTTAGCTCACTCCCTTAGAAGTGGAAGTTGCAAAGAGAGACACCTACGAGCCACTCATTTAAGGCCTGTAAGAAAAGGTCTATGCGTCCTCATAGCGAGCTCTGATTGAGCCAAAAACAATCCCCGGCTTCGTCAGTATCATCAGTAACAATGACACTGAAGCGATCTAAATTTGGTACCCAGGGCACAAGCAGTACCAAACCGTCAGGGCAAGTTGGAATGCCTAAAGACCTGATGGGCGCAAGCAAACAAGCATCGGTACCACAGGGGTGTAAAATCCACCCCAGGGGAAAGGCTCCATTGGTACGGTCATCAACATCAGTACCAATAATGGTACATCAGGCACCGATGCACCCTGCTATCAGGTCTGTGTCTCCGACACTGTCGGTATAAGTCTCTTGGCATCAACAGCCTCCGCTGGTACTGATGCCCTCTGCACTGACGGATCTTTCGGTGTCCGACACACTAGACTCTCCTTTGCTCGGTACTGGGGCTCTGGTACCAAGTTCACCCAGAGCCCTTGGCTCACTGATGACCTCCTGCCATGCACCACCCTTTTTGTCATTGGAATCAGAAAGTGAGCAAAAGAACCTAGCTTCCCAATGCTCTTCTCACCTGCCATACAGAGCCCAGTTTCACTATGGACACCAGGCATACCACCCCTCTGACCCGCAGCCTCCCTCGTTTGGGCAACCATGGTACCAACCACCAGACCCCTTCCCATCACAATGGCCATACTGGGACCCTGGCAGACCCAAAGGCAACAGGCCTCCATCACTGCTAGTATGGCCTGCCAACAGCTGAGGAAGTGCCCTCCTTCAGCCGCTGCCTCAAGGGCCTCTGAACAGCCTGAGTAGCAAGGGAAGTAGAGGAGGTAGCCACTCCTCCAGCCCACTTATCATCATCATCACCAGATGAGAAAGTGATGCCCTTTCTGCCATCTATGGCAGGTGACTTTAAACTGTTCCAGGACTTGGTACAGAGGATGGCAGACACATTCCAAATACATTTACAAGAGGTATCTGAGTCGCGCCACAAGGTGATGGACATTCTACATTCCTCCACCTCCTCTAGAGTGGCCCTCCCTATTAATGAGGCTCTACTGGACCCCACCAAGGTGTGTCCAACCAACTTGTAAGAAGGCGGACAAGAAATATTATGTGCCAGAAAAGCGCACGGAATTCCTGTTCTCTCACACGCCTCCAAATTCATTCATTGTATACACAGATAATTCTAAAGGCTGCCAACACCACTTTAAGTCTACCCCTTATGACGAGAACTGCAAGCGCCTAGACCTGTTTGGCAGGAAGGCCTACTCCTCATCCATTTTTCAATTCAGAGTGGTGAACTATCAAGCCTAGTGGCCTATGTGATGCTTAGTTCTTTTATTGAACAGCTCTCCGATTCTCACAAGGACCGATTTAAAGCCTTGGTTAATGCGGGCCATCTGGTAGCAAAAACATCTCTCCAGTTTGCACTTGATGCAGCTGACACGTCAGCACATTCTATTTCACCTGCCACTGTGATGAGATGGGCCTCATGGTTTCATCTCTCCGGCTTCCCCAAGGAGGTCCAAATGATGGTGGAGGACTTCCCCTTTGAGGGGACTAAATTATTTACTGAAAAGACTAATCCCTCCCTCTGCACATTAAAAGATTTGAAGGCCACTCTTCAATCCCTTGGGATCTATACACCTGGATACAAAAGGAAGTACAGCCCTCAGCCACCATTCAAGCCTCCTCACAATACTCACTCATCTCAATATCCATCTGTAGCGGGGTGGTTACCCGCTCCTGCCCTGCGGGGCTTGAAACAGCTCAGGAGAGGGCTGTGGCTGGGGCAAGAAGCCTAGGCTGATTGGGGGGAAGTAGACTCAGCTGGGGCCATGCCCCAATCAGGCCCAGCTGGCACCTATAAAAGGCTGTGAGCCAAAGGCCCAGGCAGTCTCCCTCTGCCTGTAGAGGGAGAAGGGCCTGGCTGCAAGGTGCCAAGCAGGGAACCTAGATTGGAGCAGGGCTGGGGAAAGGCCAAGGGAGCCAGGGAGCTCCGGCCTAGGAAAGCCCCAGGCTACAGGCCTGGTAAGTCCTATTAGGTACTGGGTTGCAGGGGGCAGCCCATAGGTAGGCGGAGGCAGCAGATCCGAACCCCCTTTGCCTATCATGAGTGGCTTACACTGCAGTCCGCCCCAGTGAGCCGGGGCTAGAAGGGGACTGGCAGTAGCCTAACAATGAGGCAAAGTGGGGATAGTGAGTGGGGGTTCCCCTGGGAGAGGGAGACTCTGAGACTGTGAGGGGTTACTGCCAGAGGGGCAGCACCCCAGGTAAAAGGGGCACCAGGTCCTGGGAGGGACATGGGCCAGTGATAAGACAGATCATTGGCCTGCAGGGGGCACTCTGGGATGCTGGAAGAGCTCATTCCCGTGGATGACCAGCAGGAGGTGCTGCGGGTGTAAGTCTACATCGCTACACCATCTCAATATACACCGAGATTGTATGAACCTTAGAGGAAGAAGCCCAGGTTCTCCAGACAAAAGATGTCGGGATCTTAGCGAATTTCCTCTCAGCCCTCCACCTCAAAAAGACAATGTTGATGAATTGGTCGAGGTGCCCATAGAGCACTCTCCTCATTTCATGCTGAAAAACCACACTGATTTTTGTTAGAGATCGTCTCTCCCCATTCCGCAGCACCTGGTAACGGATAACCTCCAAATAATGGGTGGTGGATATCATTCAAGATGGCTACTCCATCCTTTTATCCCTCCCCCTCGCCCAAATACCCTTCCCCATTTCTCTTCAGGGACCCTTCTCACAAGAGTTTGTTACATCAGGAGATAAACCACCTCCTCAGTGTAGGAGCCATAGAGCCAGTGCCTGCACATCTAAGGAGCAGAGGCTTCTAAATTAGGGGTCTAAATTAGCTATTACCACTCAAGAAAGAGATCTTGGAGTCATTGTGGATAGTTCTCTGAAAACATCCATTTAACATGCAGCGATAGTCAAAAAAGCAAACAGAATGTTTGGAATTATTCAGAAAGGGATAGATAATAAGAAAGAAAATATCATATTGCCTCTGCATAAATCCATGGTATGCCCACATCTTGAATACTGCATTCAGATATGTTCCCCCCATCTCAAAAAAGATATATTGGAATTGGAAAGGTTCAGAAAAGGGCAACAAAAATGATTAGGGGTATGGAATGGCTTCTGTCTGAGGAGAGATTAATAAGACTGGGACTTTTCAGCATGGAAAAGAGACGACTAAGGGGGAATATGATAAAGGTGTATAAAATCATGACTGGTGTAGAGAAAGTAAATAAGGAAGTGCTATTTACTCCTTCTCATAACATCAGGACTAGGATTCACCAAATGAAATTAATAGGCAGCGGGTTTAAAACAAACAAAAGGAAGTATTTCTTCACACAACACACAATCAACCTATGGAACTCTTTGCCAGAGGATGTTGTGAAGGCCAAGAATTCTCAACAAAATTTGCACAGTTCCAGTTGTTTTTAATTTCTTGTTGGTGCCATGCAAACATTCTTCCTGGCCAGTCAGTTTCCATAAAATCTTTCTAAAATTGTAACATTCTTTTTCACTGACCTGAGTGGCTTCCAAATTTAATGCCAATTTTGAATCGAAACATTTATAGCCATAGGATATCCAATTCATATCCAGACTTTGAAATCATAAAGACATCATGCAATAGTGTCTGCAGCGTTGCCAGCATCAAGCATTTAAAAATAATGAGTTGGGCCCCAAAACATCATGAGATTACAATAAATTTGTGGTTCTTTTCATTTCCCTTTTCGTTTTTCTGCCTTTAAAATACACTTTAGTCACATTTTCAAACTTTTCTCCACAACCATATGAGACGGGGTGCTATTTGTAGCACCCCTAGTGACTGAGGTTGCTGCAGCACTGGGAAGCCTGCAAACTTAATTGAAGTCAATTAACCAGTTTCTGCTGGGGGTTACAGAGACTTGGGTGGCAGTTGCTGGGTTAATCAGGGAATTGGCTCAGTGGTTGGAAGGATATATTGGTGAAGAATTGAGAAGTAAAGAGAAGGGCTCAGAGAGTGAATTGTGGGAAGGAGAGAAAGCTGTGTGAATGTATTTGTCCTGCTGTATACCTGTGGTTCTGTCTGTTATGCTTTGAAACTGAAGATTAAAAAGCACATGTGGTGAAAGGGAAACAGCCTGCATGTGTTTGTGGCTAGGAGACCGCAAGAACAGGCTAGGCAGCAGTATTCACAGGGTAGGTGAAGGGATGGCCTGTGACACCATGAAAGCTGGAAACTAACTTTATTTTAATGACCACTCTGAGTATCTTATGTGATCAGTTGACTTCAGAAGCCGAGGGCTTAAGAAAAGCATCAAATATTGCAGGAATTGGAAACACTGTGTTTGTTTTGGTCTCAGATTCACTGGCAAAACTGACAGCTATCTCTTGTTCACAGTGAGAACTTCATGCATGTTAAAAAACAACAACAGCAAACATGCACACACACAACTGGGAAGAGAAAGATTTGTCCCGCTGTTTTCTGTGCTATCTGGTTACATCTGCATTTAGCTGAGACTTTACAGTGTATTTTGAAATGGAAGTCTCTGCACTTTCAAGTGTTAAAATTAATGGCAATGGATTTTTCAAGCATGTTTGCAAAAAGCTTTTCCTTTTAGTCAGGTTTCCAAACTGTTGGATCAAGAGGGGGCAGGTCCCTTCTGTGAAGAGGGGTATAGAAGCAAGGAAAAGAACAGGGGGATTAGTCCCAGGCTTATGAGAACTGCAGTTTGGAGAAGCAACACTTCTGTCTGAATGTAGTAATTGATTTTAATGGAGCACATGAATATTCTAGATCAGAGGTGGGCAAACTACGGCCCGCGGACCACATCCAGCCCATGGGACTCTTCTGCCCGGCCCCTGAGCTCCTGGCCCAGGAGCTTAGCCCCTGGCCCCTCCCCCGCTGTTCCCCCATCCTCGCAACCTCAGCTCACGGCGCAATGCTTTGGGCAGCGGAGCTGTGAGCTCCTGAGGCAGAGCCCGGCCTGAGCTGGTGCTCTGTGCTGTGTGGTGGTTTGGCTGGCTCCAGCCGGGCGGCACAGCTGTAGTGCTGCCAGCCACTAGTGCTCCAGGCAGCACAGTAAGGGGGCGGGGGAGTTTGGGGTGGTGGTCAAGGGGCAGGGATGTGTATAGGGGGCAGGGTGGTTAGAGGGCAGGGAACAAGGGTTGAATGGGGACAGGGGCCCTGAGGGGGGGCAGTCAGGAAGGAGAGGGGGGCTTGGATGGGGAGGCGGGGGGCAGTCAGGGACAGGGATTCTGGGGGCGGTCAGGGAGAAGGGGTGGTTGGATGGGGCAGGGGTCCCGGCAGGGCAGTCAGGAATGAGAGAAGGAGTTAGATGGGGCAGCCGGGGGAAGTCAGGGGCAGGAGTTCTGGGGGCTGTCAGGGCACAGGGAGCGGGGGGGTGGATGGGGCAGGGGTCTTGGGGGGAGCCATCAGGGAATGTGGGGGTTGGATGGTGCAGGAGTCCAGGGGGGCCATCAAGGGGCAAGAAGCAGGGGGGGTCGGATAGGAGGCGGGGCCAGGCCACGCCTAGCTGTTTGGAGAGGCACGGCTTCCCATAACCGGCCCTCCATACAATTTTCGAAACCTGATGTGGCCCTCAGGCCAAAAAGTTTGCCTGCCCCTTTCTAGATGATAGGATACTCCTCTAAAATCTCATTGGGAGACAGTAGGTACTTGGTCTATGTCCTGTGCTCCATATAGAAGGGGGAAATAGTATGGGTAAGTCTAGAAAAGAAGCTCCCCTCTGTCTGATCAACCATCATGCAAACAGGTTTTTCAATGTGGCTTTCATTTGTTTTGCTCTTTCTCAGAGAGCACTCATCTTTGTGGCCTTGTCTGTCAAGTCTTTACAATTTTAGGGAAGGAACAGAGTTTGTTGATGCAACAGAAACTAAATACTTCCCATAGGTGAGCACTTTTATCATAAGGACAGACCAATCAAGAAACTCATCATGCTCTCAGCCAGCATTTTGAGGAGCAAATACAAAACAAGTATATTCTGACTGCCTTTGCTTCATATTAGGGAGATAATGCATGCTATGGGGAGGGGGAGGAGAGGAAAAAGGAAAAAACTCTTATTTAACACTTCTGTCCTGCATAACCATCAAAATAGTGGTGGTTATGAGTTAATTAGATAGTGTGTGCACCCTTCCACAGTAATAAAACAGTTAGTGGTCTGTCCAGTGCTTTAAGACTGTTACTTCTTAATAATCATGTGGTTGTTAGTATTGTCTGTTTGTACTGTTGTAGGTGCTAGAAGCCACAGTCAAGGATCGTGCATTATATATACATATTACAAAAAGACAAATGAAATCACTTAAATGTGCAAGAATATTGCAGGTTTCTTCATGAGCGATGGCAATATTAACAGGGCGGCAACCAGAGAAGAAGAAGGAAAAGGGGGGAAAATAGGTTCCTGTCCTGTCAGATATGGATGGATTTTTGTGATGTTAGTTGAAGCTGAATATTTCCTTAGGCAGACAAAGTCCCATGCTTCATTGAAGATCAGGCTGGAAAGTACTGTTTGTTGGTTGAAATTTACTCTTCTTTCCTGGTGGCAGGAACCAGCTAAGAAAGCATCAGCCAAGCAGGCAAACACCAAATCTAAAAGACATTAAGGGATATTATTAAAACCTTAAAAAATGCATGGCCTGACACCCAATAAGTTTTGTACCCATAAACCCACAACTTAAAAAGAAAAGTAAGAAGAGCAAAGGAGAGAATAGGCATTGAAACTCCAGTGAAAAAAAATCAACCACAAGCTGAGGAAATCCTTTCGATTTTTATAACTGCATAGTCAATGGAAAATTACCCAGGTTGTTATGACATTTATTTCCAATAGTGTCTTAACCCAATCTTATCTTGTAAACAAATCATCCTTGAACACAGTCAACAGTCCTCAAAACAAGGTTCCCCACATTAATTGTTTTCTCCTCAGTATGACTTTGAGTAAGTATTTTTGGCTTTTCTAAAAGTTCCAGGATAAAAGTCCAGAGTGCAGAGGTCTTAAATCTATAGGTTGGTCATGTCAGTTGGACACATTTGCTGACATTGTCCACAAATGTCCCTGCATCTGCCACTCTGACCAGCTGTGTGGTCCTCCCCATGGCAGCAGTGCCAAAATACGGATATATTCAAGTTACCCCTGGTTCTGCTTCCATGAGTCTCCCAGTGCATCTGTTATGGCAGTGTGAGGAACCATAGATGCCCAAGGCACTGCTGCCTCATCCCAGCAGGCAGAAGTGCTATGGGGGAACTCCATCTGTATGGGCATACATATTGGGATCTACTCCTGCAGCCCCCCTGCAAAGCACTGCCCCACTGTCACATCTTTTCCTCCTCTACTCCCTCATAGACCTAATCAAACCTCTCTTCCCTTCACAAAGCCCAGATTTCACCCTCTGTTATGCACATATACACTGTCTTTCCCACCTCCACCCCAGAGCTCCCTGTTGGCCCGTGTTGATCCACCAGGGTTTTTGTGAAGAGAAGAGCTAATGAGGCAGGCTAGTGGTGTTGTAAAATGGAAGTAAGTGATAGAACTTGACAGTTTCATCATATAATCCGGGCAAAACTCCATTAGGTTTTCCTGAATAGGGGGACTAACTCTTCATGTGTCTAATTTTAAATATTCAAAAATGGCTTATGTCCAAGACATTATCAGAATGTGTGTGTGTGTGTGTGTGTTTGAAGTTTGGCGGTCTATAGTAGTTCAACTAGAAGAACATTCAGAGGTGTGATGAAAATAGGAAAATTCAAAAGGAGAGGGTGTCTTATGTATAATTTTCCCCTTGCAAATTTAACAAAGACTTTGTCCAGAAAATACATCGAAAATTCAGTTGTCTTGTGGAGAATTATTGACCTACATTTGGAGACTAATTTCAGTCTAAAGAGATGAAAGACAGGGTTATCCATTCTGTGTTAAGAGCAAATCTCAAGGCACCATTAATTATGGAGTTGTTACCAATGCTTCCATAATCTGTGGTCCTTTTGGATTTTAAAAAGTATTTTTTTAAATTAACTGATATTTTGTCTTGAAAAAAATCCATCATAATGTATGTGGTGTAGATTTGACCATGTTTCTTATAGTGTTGCCAACTAATTGAATAGTACTGATTAAGTAATCGTATATTCTCTGAAGGTAATTATCTTATTGTGTAAGTGCTAGGAGGACAGGTATTATTTATTAACTTTGCTACTCAATAGAGCGATGAAATACTAATTTAGTGCCACATTGGAAGGCGGTTTACAAATGATCAGTGTATAAGCATATTATATACAGTATATGACCTGTGATAGTATTTTAGACATTCATGTGAAGTATTTCTAAATTATTATGTAATCTGATTGTTCATTGAGCCTTTTCAGTTAGTATTTCTCTTTTTCTAGGCTGATTCTGTACAAGGTGGTGATGATTCTCCATTCTCAGACTCTGTTACCTTGGAGCAAACAACAAGTAACATTGGAATATCAAGTGGACGTGTTAGCTTGTGGATGCAATGGATGTTGCCAAAAATTACTATAAAGCTGTTTGCACCAGATCCTGGAAGTAAAGGCACAGGTATGGTACATAGAATTATCTATTTTAATTTAGTACTTTAAGTGTGTAGTTATTTTAAGATAAAACCAATTGCTATTTATAGCATGTATTCATGAATTAAAACCTCTGATAATTATAAAAAGATGCACGTTTTTGTCCAGTGTTTTAAGATACTGCAATATGCTGTCATGCATGGGATCAGACTTCAACATTGTCCTTTGCACCTGGAGTGGCAGAGATTGGGAGCATTGTAACGGCAGTCTTGGGGCTTGGTCTTAGCCCACAAAGTGTTTTTTTTTTTAAATTGAAAACAATTTGTTCACCTCTTTTGACTTATGCACGTATGAAAAACTGTATATTTTTTTTCTCATGTGAAGTTATTCTCTTGTTTTTCCCACTCAGAGACTTCAAAAAAAGGTGGCTATTAAAATTTAATTTGGCACATGGCTCTTCCTCAAAAGGAATAGGACTATACTAAATCTGAATTAAAAGTTTATTAGTCATTTTAAATGATACAGGACAAAAGTTTGTGCATCAGCAGTGTACATGTTTTAGTAAGTTTTACTTGTGATGGTATGTGCCCAACTGTGAGCCGCTATACACAATTTTGCATTTTTCTATCAACATTTAAAAATTGTGTTGATTTTTAAATGACATTGGGACTGGAGTCCCAGTGGGGGCCAGCTAAGATCATTCAATTAGGGTGAACTGCAAAGAAAGGGGAAGACAAATCCCCATAAAGCTGGTGGATATTCCACTACTTAGATTTACCAAACCAGCATAAAGCAGCTTCTTTATTACCTAACTAGTTATTCAGAAGTCCAAACAACACAGTTCCCTTAAAGTGATCCAGCCTCAGGCTTCTATCCAGGTACCCACGTCAAATATGATGAACATTTCTGTAAATCTTATTTCATCATATAAAATAAAAGGTTCTACCAATCCCAAAGGATGGGACACATTACCTCCCAGGTTAGTGAATGTTTCAGATCTTACCCAAATACACTCTACAGCCAATTCTTATTAACTAAACTAAAATTTATTTAAAAAAAAACAAAAAACCACAGAGAGAGTATGGTTAAAAGATCAGTATACATACAGACATGAGTTCAATTCATTTAGGTGCATAGTCATAGCAGAGATGGTGAGCTTCGCAGTTGCGAAGAGTTCTTTCAGAAATAGTTCATAGGTTATAGTCCAATGTCCAAATATCATATTCAGGTCGTACCAGCATGACTGGGACCTCAGTCTTGTGACTCAAACTTCCCCTGATGAAGGCTACGTAGATCTGAGATGACAGAATCAGAACCCAAAGATCTTTTATACAATTTCATGTCCTCTTTGACAAGTTGGGATTTCCTCCGGGAACAAAAAGTCATTAGGATGACTTTGAAGGAGGTCAATCACCGGAACTTAGCTACAGAATTAACATAAGGCAATTTGCTTGTTCCTCCACCATTCACAGTACATTTCAAAGAGAGATGAATACCGAGATATCCTGTGTTTACAATTCATTTAAATACTAGGATGTTCTTTTGATCTCTGAACTATCAGAATACTGCATAGACAGGGACTATTGATTACATTGTCCACCCTACTCATACATATGTAAATACACAAAAACATAAACGTTATCTCCCCACAAGTCTTTTGAGGGTTATTTATTTTGCAGGATGTTTAACCCTTTTTAGCCATGCGTCACAGACATAAATTTAACATCTATAATATTTAAAAAATAAGAAGGAATTTAATATGTTTCAGGTTACTTTATGTTGAAAATAAAAATATGGTTTAATGGCAGGTGGTACACAATTCTCTTCTTATTAACGTTTTTATTTGGGAAATACCACTTTTGCACTAGTACTATTTATAAATAACTCATCACGCAGATTTTGTAAATCACTTATTATTGTATGAACTTAAATACATATTTTTCTTAGGATGCACACTTGACATCCTTGTTAACAAAATATACTGGTGCCCTGTTTTAGAAAATGAAGAAACTAATCTATCTGATTAAAGTTAATTTACAAAGAAATGTAGCAGAACATTTGACAGCAGAAACTTAACAGGAAACAAATCTGAAAATTCAGTAGATATGATGATGATAAAAAAAACTTGGCACTTGTAATGCACTTTGAAAATGAAAAGCATTTTCTACTGATATTATCTAAATGACCGCCATCACCATGATGGTTGTTAGGTAAGTATTATTATGTAGTCAAGTATCAGAGGGGTAGCTGTGTTAGTCTGGATCTGTAAAAGCAGCAAAGAGCCCTGTGGCACCTTATAGACTAACAGACATATTGGAGCATGAGCTTTCGTGGGTGAATACCCACTTCGTCGGATGCATGATATCCATCCGACGAAGTGGGTATTCACCCACGAAAGCTCATGCTCCAATACATCTGTTAGTCTATAAGGTGCCACAGGACTATTATTATGTACAGTTTTTATAAACAAGGATACCCGAGCAAAGAGGTTAGGTTAGGCAAAGAGGTTGTCCAAGCCCTAAAAGTATTGTTTCTGCCAGAGCTGGGATTATTGCTCAAGAATTCCTAGCTCTCAGTCATGTTCTTACATCTCTAAATGAAGTCTCTTTTGTGCTGTTGTTTAATTTGAATATCTCTATCCCAATGGTGGGCAAGCCACATCCGGCCCTCCAGATGCTTTAATCTGGCCTTCGAGCTCCCGCTGGGAATTGGGGTCCGGGGCTTACTCCGCTCTGGCGCTCCAGCCAGGGAGTGGGTTCGGGGTCTTGCCCCACTACACACGGCTCCCAGAAGCAGGGGCATGTCCCCGCTCTGGCTCCTACGCATAGAGGCAGCCAGAAGGCTCCGCACGCTGCCCCCGCCCCAAGCGCTGCCCCTGCAGCTCCCATTGGCTGGCGACCGCAGTCAATGGGAGCTGAAGGGGCAGTGCCTGCAGACAGGACTGTGCACAGAGCTGCCTGGCCACATCTCCGTGTAGGAGCCAGAGGGGGGACATACCGCTGTTTCTGGGATCTGCTTGAGGTAAGCGCCGACCAGAGCCTGCCCCCCTGAACCTCTCCCATGCCCCAACCCCTACCCCAGGCCTGATCCCCCTCCCACGCTCCAAACCCTTTGGTCCCAGCCCAGAGGACCCTCCTGCACCCCAAGCCCCTCATCCCCATTCCCACCCCAGAGCCCGCACCCTCCGCCAGAGCCCTCTTGCCCTCCAGCCCCCAATTTTGTGAGCATTCATGGCCCACCATACAATTTCCATACCTAGATGTGGCCCTCAGGCCAAAAAGTTTACCCACCCCGATCTAGCTTGTTTAATGGTAGCTAAGGCTATAGAGAAAGCAGTTTACTGCTCTCTGTCCACAGAATTACCATTGATGTCACTATTAGCAGTTCACACAGATCAAGAGCAGTAAATGATCCTGATTCTTTTTAATTGGTTTTCAAGCCAAAATGTACGGAACAAAAATCCTGAACTCAATTTATCCCCTACATTTTAAAGGGAAAATGTTCTGTTGTTTCAATACAGTAGTTCAAAACCGTACATTTTTCTAGATTCATTTAATAGCCATAATTGCATAGTAACATACTGAAATCTGGAAGCACTCTTTACTTAATGATGTGCTATTCTATTCTGAAGCTGAAAAGTAAAGTAACCCATCACTACTTTCAGTGATTTACTGCGATGCTGTCCATTTGGAAAATGCAGTGAGACCAAGCTATGCAGAAAAATTTCTTGAAAAAAATTGACACCAACTGTCTCAGGTTTAATTTCTCAACTCTACTTTGTAAACATTAACGTTGCTTTTATGTTCTAATAAGAGTCAGAGTCTCAGTCTAATTTCTGTCCCTTTTTAATGTCCTTTGCCCATTTTATTACATAATCTGAGGAGTCTATTTAGCAGTAAGTGAGGAGGAGTTATTGTATTTATTAATCACATTTGTCTCTCTTCTAGTGGATCCTATCTTACAGATGTTGTATGTAAAGAGCCATGTATACTTATTCTGAATATAAATAATTATACACAGAAACAATGTTAAAAGACCTTTAAAGCTGGTTACAAAGTCAAGCACTCAACAATTAGGAAATCCCAGAATTAAAGTTACCTGTGCAGCCTTAATTCACCTCCCTTTGTGCATGTGCCTTATGATAATCTTTAATTACTTGGTCACATACTATTTTTCCACAGAACTGTTATATCAAATGGACACCTAAAGTGACAAATATTAGCTTGATCTTAGTAACAGGTTAAGTGGAGCAGGATTATCACAACTAGGAAAGACATGTTGCTCTGAGAAAACTATTTGTATTTGAGAGCTGACTTCTATTTAAGCAAAATGTGGAGGATTTGGTGAGAGATGTTATCCATCTTTTAGTCAGTGGAAGTGGTTACTCAGATTGCAAAACATCTTTCACAGCTGTTAAACTCTGGTCTGCCTAGAATTATCTAATCTATCCAGGTTTCTATACTGCATTGATCACTGTAGTATTGGATTGATTGGTATTTTTCCATTCTGAGTTATTTTGATGTTTTAGCTTTCTGTTGTATGCTTTACAGCAGAGTTGAGCCCAAATAAAAACAGTCTCAGCATTTTTAAGAGAGGTCTGGATTCTGAATCTGGATCTGAGTTTTGTGACTAGCTCTTGTCTGTGTGATGTTTGAACAAAAATTCACTAAGTGAAAATCCCTGAACTTTGCAGGATGGGAATTAGAGATCCAAATACAAATTGTGGTGACCCAGGCACATTTCTGGTGTATGAACAGTGTTTTATTTATAACACAAACTTAGAGATTGTAATTCATAGATGTTAATTTTAATTATCACTGGTTATTGCAGAGATTTGTGTTGTCAGTGAATTAGAAGATCTTAGCGCCTCAGTAGATGTGCAAGATGTATACACCAAAGTCAAATGTAAAATAGAAAGCTTCAACATTGACCACTACAGAAACAGGTAATTACTGGAAGTCATGCTACATTAATTCCATTCTGAAAAAAGAAAGCAGTTATCTTTTTTTCATTGACAGAATTATTATTTGACTTTTAATTAAAAAATAATTGTGGAATATAGTGAATTAAACCATAGCTATACCTTTTTAAACAATAAGCACTGATAATCAGAATTTCCCAGAATTAGACTTGCTTGTAAACAGGGTATACAAGCCATTTTAGTCTTTAGGGAGAAATAAATTTTGTGTGTGGGTGGCACCATTAAAAATTGGTATTTGTTGAACTAAATGAGAAGCTGTTGTCCAAATGCTTACAATAGGAAATGCCTCAAATAGTGTACTGTGATTAATTTTACTTTACCAAATAGTAAATGTCTAGGGTTTTTTTGTCTCTCCTACTTGATAAGTTGTTTATTTTTAAGACATCAGAAGGAAATTTATAATAAAAAAGATGTTTTTGTTGTTGTGGAGTGGCTGCACTGTAATGCAGGAAACTGAGCTCATTACCTTTGTAGCAGGTGCTAGTCTAATACATATAATAGCCTTGATAAGCTCTGAGGGAGCCACATGCAGTCTTCATCATCTGAATGATGAGTTGTCATGAAGCAGAATCCATGGAGGTATGTGGGAGATGGTAATTAAGAGAAAATGGGACAGTTCTCTAGTGTCTTTTCCTGGGAGAAGAATCAACAAATAATCCAATATTTTAAAATTTAGTATTAGGGTGAGACCTTTCAAAAGTGCCTAAGGGATTTAGGAGCACAATCCCTACTGACTTGCAGGGAGACTTGTACTCCTAAATCCCATAGGCATTTTTGAAAGTCTCCCATGTGAACAATAGGAAGGAAATTCAGTGTTAGCCTCTCATTCTGTCCTTAATTCAGTTATCAACTCATTTGAGACTTAGTACAATGAACAAACACTACAGGGTGTGTATGAAGAGTAGAGCCATTCTGAACTGTCTTTCTTTTCTCTGAATTAGAAATATATATTTGTTTGAATGTATTGTAAAAATTACTAATCAAACCTTACATTTTCTTTCTAGAAACTTCTGTTGCAGTCTATACCAAGAAGCTTTTAGATATAGTGGCATACACCAAGCCCTCATACTATTAACAAGTTACTTTTCCCACAGGTTCTGTGAAAGGCTTGAGAGGTTCTTTGTTCTGAATAGTCTAAAGCGTCAAACTCTCCAAAGCTTCCTTCCAACTTAGTAGTGTTCTTTCTTTGCTAAAGTTTTATCAGGTTATTAAGTTACTCCACTTAACATAATTGCATTGTCAAATCCAGTTTCAATTCATAAACTATTCAAAGTACACTCTATATATGACTAAATTCTGTGGACTCAAACCAAATGCAGAGAACAGATAAGGTGAACATTCTGTTTTCCAGGCCAGAGGAAGGCTGGCAGTCAGGACATTCTGAAGGAATATTTCTGCAATGCAAAGAAAAACTTGTGGTGAGATTTTTGTAGTGGAATAAGATGCTTAACAAAATAACTCGGTTCTAAAACTTAAACAATATAATTTTTCTTTGTTCTCAGACATGTTCAGAAGAATGATTGCAAGAATTATAATACAAAACATAATTTTACCACTTCATAACCAATTTTGTGCTTATGAACAAGTACTCTAAATTTGAAATGTAATTGGATACTGTTTTCCTTTCTCAGTTTTTTTGTTCTTGTAATCATCCTCTTTCACGCTAATAAAGCTTTTTGCTGAATTTTTAATTCTGAGAAAATCAAGTTATAAGTGTTTTGTGTGCAGAATTCTATTGGATTTTAATTCCATGACCTCTTGGATGGATTGTCCTTTCCCATAAATTACAGTTTTTCCAATTAATATTTTTCACACCAGTTTTTCTTTTGATTTCCTTGAATTTGGGCATTTCAGAAGGTGTGTGTGACACATGCTATATCTCAGAGCTGTGCAGAGCTATGCAAATTTCAGCATAATTTAAAATTCTAAATTTTTTTGGCTTATGGCTTTTGTTTTGTTTTGTTTTTCTTTTTGTCCTTTTCCTCCTCTCTGTTCATCACCTCAAGCCTTGGGGAAGACTGTTGGTCTCTGGGGCAATACGGAGGTGTATTCCTTTCCTGTACTGACAAGCTGAACAGACGTACCTTGTTGGTTCGACCCGTCAGCAAGCAGGACCCTTTCAGTAATTTCTCTGGCTTCTTTCCTCCTGTAAGAAATCCTTTTAAAACTTATACTACAGAACTTCCATTAACAAACACAAATAGGAGAAAAATTATCTCAAATGTCATTAGTTTCTTCCCATTATTTGTCATTTATAAATTCTCTGTACTGAATATATTTATTATCTGTTTTACTCCCTTTTTGTTCTCTGGCAACAATTGTCAAATTCCTTTGCCTGGGCCTGGGAAGCAGTGTCCTTTGTATTCCTCTGAAATCTACAACACTGCTATTCGATAAAGTGGCACAGCTAGAATGCCTCATTTAAAGTAACTAAGATCCTGATAGCACAATGCACTTAAGCACATGCGTAAGCTTAAGCATGTGAGTAGTCCCATTGAAATCAGTGGGACTGCTCAAACACTTTAAAGATAAGCATGTATGGAAGTGTTTGCTGGACTGAGGCTCAAATGTGTGAGCAAAAGCCAGTATTGTACATTGTACCTTGTTTGTGGTGGCTTAATGATATTCTCAGTGCCTTTAATTACTTTATGTAACTGAGTTATGCCTTAAACTAATTTATTCACATATATTATTTACAATATATACAATAATTACAGCAAACCATTCATGTGGTCACAATTCCTTGAAAGTCTCAGAACATTACAATAGTCTCAGCCAGCAAGTAATATGAGTTACTTAACTGTTTCTCTTGCATGGCCTTTTTCCTATTTGATTAATAGTCATGAGCAAGCACAAAACTTGAACTGGCCTAGAAGTAATTCCAAAAAAAGCATAAAGGGCCAAAATGTGCTAACCTGGTTACCTGTTAGGCTTGGCTCGGCTCTCTACTTTGAGCATTGCTACCTGGCTCCTGGTGCATGGGATCGCAGTGCTGCTCAGGTTTGGCCCTATTCCCCTGAAGGGAGGTGGCCAGGCCAAATTTGAGTAAGTGATGTTGCAACTTGCGCACAGGCTCACACAAATTTGGCCTAGCCTTGCCACCATTTGGGGGGCCAGGCCAAACCTGAACAATACTGCGATGCCAGGGGCCAGTCACAACTCCTGGAGCAGGGAGCTGAGCCCAGCGAGCCCTGTGGGATAGGAGCTGCTTCAACCAGGACAGGGGTTTTGTGGGTTAAAGCAGACAGACCCACAAAACCCAGAACTACTGGGGTGCCTTACTGCACACTACACATATCTACACTTTTTTTGGCGTATAGAGTACATGTAGTGACACTTCTCAGTAAAAAGCAGGCTGCATCCAGACTGCAGTACGTAGCTATACACAGCAGTGAAAGGCTCTGGCAGGAGGGAGGCAGCAGGAAAAGGTTCTGGCAGTGGGAGTCTTTCCCCACAGCCAGAGCCTTTCACTGCTGTGGAAAAGGCTCTGGCAATAGGGAGGCAACGCGACAGTACACTGCTAAAAATAGCAGTGTAGAGATGGGAGGCGCTGCTTGGGCACGTGGACAGCCAGGTGGGGTACATGCCTTAAGGTTCTGGTGTGTCCTTACTCACCTAAGCAGTGCTTCACCATCCACGCTGAAATGTATATCTGTGCTGCGGGGACATGCAGTGTTTGTACTCTGCATGCCGCCATAAGTGTAATCATAGCCTAAAAGTGCTTTCAGGCAGTTTTGCTTAGTACGCTTCTGAAGTGTATTAAGCTAATGTGCACAAAGGTACTCTTAGTGTGCAGTACAAATGTCCACATGGGGAGTTAGTACAGAGTAGCTAGTGCAAGCTTTTCCCCAATGTAGACAAATCTTATGTATGTATTCAGTCTCTCATATTCACAGAAATGAATTTTAAAAATTCAGTCATACAATTTTTCTAGCAACTCCCATTGAAGTTAATGGGAGTAGAGACCTGAGCAGGTTACAGCACAGACCCTTTATCTTGAGTAGTGTGATAGATTATATGGAATATTTTTGTGTTAGTGGAAGTTCTGTTCCATTTGATTTATTTTCTGTCATGAATATGTCCATCATTCTTTTACTTATTCTAGTTTTTTACATTTGTCCTAATAAGAGTGAAAGCTAACTTACTAATTTGTTACAATTCACTTAATGATATGCTCTTTCAGCTTCTCAGCATTTCAAAAACTTATTACATTTATGTAAGAAGTTAGTGCTTACATTTATAAAAATTTTAAAAAATACATTAATTAGCGATTCTGAATAAATAAAATCTGAAAATGTTGAAAGAAGCATCTACTCTGTTTACAAAATGTAGTTGCTGTACTTATGCTTGAGTGATTAAACACTATTAAATAATATTATATATCATTATGTCAAAACCAATTTGATTTTATTTGCTTTCCTTTATTATTAAAATTATTTAATTTGTTTTATTAGTTTATTTTAAAATTCTCAACTTTTGCAGTAGTTCACTCAAGGTCAACTTTCAGTCAGAAATGAATGTTTCATCTAGATACTGGAGGAGATTTTTCAAAGGTACAGCTGTCAGGAGCCTAATACACTCTGACAGTCAATGGGAGTTAGGCATCTAACTTCCAAATGTACCTTTGAAAATCTTTCCCTCTGTGAACAGAAATCTTGCAGATTTCTGAAGAATAATGTAATAAATTTTAAAAGTTTTTTTTTATGTATTGAGATGAATTATTTAGTGTATTGTATATAGTAGTTAGTATTATGGGTGTTCTTCAGGAGAAATTTAAAGTACAAAGTTATCTTGTCACCACTGGTACAGTGATGGTTGGGCCCACAGAGGGAATGAAAGGGAATAAAAGCGATAATAAACTCTCTAAAATTAGGAGGGGGTGATGGAATGTAAATAATTTTAAGCTTATGCACAATTTTTAAATAAATATTTTTGGTAAATTTTGACTTTCTGAAGTGCAAAAAATATTTTGGGTAGTAGTATTTGAGGGATATTAAGCTACCAGGCTGAGTTCAATGTTTCATGTACAGCACAGATGAGCAGAAAAAAATGAATGTTTAGTGTCACTAAAATATTCAGCAGTTCTAGCTTACATTGGCCTGTTCTGTGATAACGTTTGGTCATACTGTGAGGTAGATGGCCCTTCTAAAGATTTAAATAAACCTGTTCTTAAGTTGTTTGGAGAAAGTAAGACCCCCTCCCACAAAAAAACCCCCAAACAAACAAACCTGAAACGAAAAGCTAATAAAGAAATAATAGCAATTGCTCTCTGTTTAAGATGTGTAACCTGTTCTCTTTACAACAGTTTTCATTATTGTTTCTTTTTCCTGGAACAGACAACTGCAAAACTTTTAGATGGCTCACACCAACAACACGGATTTCTCTCTCTCACTTATACAAAGGCTGTGACAAAAAATGTCCGGCACAAGTTGATATCAAGAAATGAACGAAGAACTTTCCATAAGTTATCTGAAGGTCTCAATGATGGTTCTCCTCATTTTCTTCACGAGATCCTTCTTTCTGCTCAGGCATTTGATGTTGTCCTATTTTTCCCTTTGCTTAATGCAATTGCAAGTATATTTCAAGCAAGGCTGCCAAGGAATCAAAAAGAGAAAAGCAAATCACCTGGCCAACCTATGAGGACTCATACTCTAACATCTCGGAACTTACCTCTGATTTATATCAACACAGGTGTAATCAGAGTCTTCTTTCCCAAAACTGAGGAAATGCAACATGATACAGGAGGTACTATGTACTGTATGAATATATTTATTATGTGAAACATTTATTTCTCCACGTTCTTTGGTGAAGGTTAAATGCCACAAGATGACACAGATCTCTTAAGCAGGTTTCTTTGCACTCTAGACAGGTGAATTATAGGGAAATCTAGTGTCTTTGACCAAAAAGATCTATCTCAATTATCTCACTGCTTCTTGTGATAATGGCATATTTAGCATTGTCCCTGGGGCTCTCATACTGCAAGGGAAAGAGATGGAAAATGTAATTAATATGATACACACTACATTTCTTAAGAGTTATAGAAATAATTACTTTGGAGGTCTACCTTTGGCTGTCCATAGCGTTTGAGCTGCAAATGTGATTGTTATAGGAGTTGGTCAGGAGTTGCATGGAGAGAACTTAAGCCCTGAGTCTCCAATTAGATCTGCAAGAGTTGATTCTTGTGCCAGCACTGACCCCCTTTGAGGCCAGTGGGTGTCCATGCTGGTACAAGAATTTACCTATGTCAGATGGATCCATTTTCAGGAACAAGGCCTTATGGTAGGGAACTATTGAAAAACCTCAGGGCTTATCTACATGAACATTCAGTTCATAGCAAGCTAGAGTGTGAATCTATCCCAGAATTAGCCTGTTGCAGACTGTCTGTGTGGACCCTGCTAATATGCATTAACAGTTTGTTAATGAGCCTTGATTTAGTTCCATTTCAAAGAGGACTAGATCAAAAATCATTAACAAATTGTTAATGCACATGAGCAGGGTCCACAGTCAGTCACTCTATGGCAGGCCAGTGCAAAGTAGATTCACATCTCAGCTTGCCACAAACTAAGGGCTTGGCTACACTTGAAAGTTGCAGCGCTGGGAGTTACAGCGCTCGTCGTGCAGCTGTGTAGGGACAGCACTGGTGTGTGGCCACACTGACAGCTACCAGCGCTGCAGTGTGGCCACATTTGCAGCATTTGCAGCGCTGTTGGGAGTGATGCATTATGGGCAGCTATCCCAGCGTTCAAGTGGCAGCAACGTGCTTTTCAAAAGAGTGGTGTGGGGTGGTGTGTAGTGTGACAGGGAGCGGGGGAGAGAGAGAGAGTGGATTTTTGGAGCCAAAACTGTATGTTAGCTTCTTGACTTGCAAAATCAGAAAATGTTCCCGACCCCTTAATCTTAACTCTCAACTGCAAACAGCCTGCATCCAACGGACTCCCGTTCTCCCCTCTGCCCCCGCTGTTCCTCGTCAAGCAAACACTTAACCTCTGTGAATGAGACAGGCAGGGGGTTTTCTCATTTGATTGTTCACAGTCAGGTACAGATTGATCACAGCAAACAGGAGCTGTGTTTTGTTTTTTAGATAAGCAGCTCCCTGTGCTCCGGAGCGCCGCGGAGCTCCGAGTTCACAACAAAACAAAGAGAAGCTGCATAACAAAACAAAGAGAGTAATTTAGTTAAAAGCATTCTGGGATATCTCCTAATACCCTGGAGGCCAATAACAGCGCTGGTGTGTGGCCACACTTGACGAGCAGCGCTGGATCACCAGTGCTGCACTCGTTATACCCCAAGCAGACCAGGTGTACAGCCAGCGCTGCAGCCAGGGAGTTGCAGCGCTGGATGTGCCTTGCGGGTGTGGACAGTTACTAATTGCAGCGCTGGAAAGCCTCCACCAGCGCTGCAACTTTCAAGTGTAGCCAAGCCCTAAATGTTCATGTTAGACAAGCCTTCAGACAGCTGGGCAGATGGATGGGTACTTAGAAGGATGGAAGGTGTAAAAGCCTTGTGCTCAGTTAAACCACTACTCTAAGTCTCTGCATTGCCCACCACAAAATATATTTATTATATTTATACTCATGCTTTTAATTCTTACATCTACATAGAAAGACATTAACATTAAAAGTACACCTGCAGACAGCTAGGGGCTATACCGTTACAAGTACAGTACTCCCACTAAAAAGAACAAGGAATACTTGTGGCACCTTAGAGACTAACACATTTATTTGGATATAAGCTTTCGTAGGCTAAAACCCACTTCGCTTATGCCCAAATAAATGTGTTAGTCTCTAAGGTGCCACAAGTACTCCTCATTCTTTTTGCTGATACAGACTAACATGGCTACCACTCTGAAACATATACTCCCACTATCATGTACTCTTCTGAGAAAGGAAAAAAATGCATTACTGATATAATGCTATGTTTACATAAGTCATGTAGGTATGGTTTTTTACTATTATCTCCAATAATACACAGTCTAAACCCATGAGGGTAGAGTTTAAATTTTCACATAACGTAACAACAAGAGGTGCAGACAGAGAGAGTTTAGTTGGATTATTTTTTTGCCAACATCCTCTACAATTTTCCAACTGGGAATGGCAGAAATACAGTCAGATAAAATTAGAATGGCTTTGCTGGCAAGGAAGAGTTATCGTTCTTCTGGGAAGGGAGTCTGAGGCATGCTGTCAAGGAAATTTTTTAAAGAATATGTTTTTGCAACATCTGTAGCTTTGCACTTCATTAAAATTACATTTATAAAAAATGCTCTGGCTGGCTTAGAGAAAGAAAGACTGACCCTGTGCTAACCACGTTTTTAAGCAATTACAAATAGCAGAACTGCTGTGGGTAAGCTTGAATGAAGGTGGTAAACACGCATGCATGTATAAAGAATGGCCAAAAAAGTTAAAACTTTATTGAAATAAAAACAGAACAAACTAACCCCAAAAACTAGAAGTTCTGGAGTTTCATGAAAATGTGAAGGTCAGTGCCAGATCTTTTCCGTCTCTTCTTTCACCCCAACCCTTTCTAAACTCAGGTACTTCTGAATGAGGACATTGAGGTCTCCTTGCCCATGAAGTCTAGAGACTGTAACAAAGGCCAAGGCTTGAATATGAACAGCTGTTATTTTTAAATTAACAGTGGCCCTCTAAATATTAGGATTTTAACTGCTTTTGAAGGCCTCTGTACTATATAGTCCATCTGCAAGAGGTGTTCATATATTAGTTTCAGGTAATTACAGTATACCAAAAAAAGTTGCTTTTTCAATATGACAACTTAAATTAATATGCTACATGGTACTATATTGGGCACATTTTCTCTAAATGTTTCATAAGTTAACTATTAAAATATATTTGATCTTTCCTTTGCCATCAGTTAGGACATCTATTAGTCACAGGCCTGTGGTAACCACTGATGCCTATTTTCTTTTTAAAAATTCAGTGTAACTTTTCTTTTCTTCAGCACAAAATATTCCAAGTGTCATATGTTTCTTTGATAGTATTTCAGTAGCACAACCAGATCAGAGGTGTTTTCTAGCAAGTCTCATGCTGGACTTGGTGATCCCCAAGATGACATGCTGTAACATTACACTTTTCATGTTGATCATAATTTTTTTCTCACTCCTCTATATCTAAGGACATGATTACACTGAAACAAATGTTGTACAAGACCGTCTCTTTAATACCAGAAAAGTTAAAGGTGTTACAAAAATGAATGTTGATGTTATATACTGTATTATAAATACTTACTGTCTAGGGCCCTGATCCTGAAAACATGGCACAGATTAACACTCATAGTAGTCCCACTGAATTCAATAGGACTACTTACATTAATGAAGTTAATGCACATGTGTATGACTCTGCATTCTGGAGCTTACATAAATTATATAAACAAGTTTTATTTAATTGTGCCATTATTCTTGAGGATTAAATCTTTTTTTTTTCTACATAAAATGCCAAAAAGCATGAAAAGCTTCACCAAGTGCAAGCACGGTGCTAAACAAAGAATTTAGCTCTTGAGGCTGTGTAACAGTTGGATTACATAAACATTTAAGAATTACTTCTAAAATATCTGTTTAAAGAATCCTAAAATATAACAATTGCAGTATGACGCCTTACTTTATGTACTGTAACTTCTGTTTTCTACTTTTGCAGTATGTTTATAGTCATCTAATTTAACAAAAGAGCAAATAGAGTTTTTATGTACTCATGAAATATAGTTTAATGCCTCTAACAGCCCATGTAAAGGATGAAACTAATTATTTTTAAAAACCTCATATGAAGGATACAAAAGTACAAGATTAGCTTTCCCATGTATTAGTCAAGTGAGTGCTTTGCCAGTAAGCCGCAGGTGTGCAGCACTAGGGGTAGTTGAAAACAAAAGTGAATGTGAGGGGCCTTATGACATATATAGCTATAATAAATTTGTCCCAGGGTGCATTCATTATGTATAATATATACATTCTTACTCAGAGCTTTAGAAATACATAAGCAGGCAACCATGGTTTTATTCATTATAATGAATAAATTTTCCCCATAGAAGATTCTATGGGGAATTTTCCCCATAGAAGATTTCCCCTGAAAAGTTCAGGAGAGTATGTGTAGGAGAATATGAGTTAAGAGGTGTATTCTCCATCAGTAAATCAGGACATAAATCACTTCTGCCCCCAACACAGAAGCATCAAAATATTGATTAGTATGGTACTCTCTATATATGTTAAAGAGTTCATTTGTTAAACCATGTGACATTGAATTACTCTTTGGTACATTTTGTGGTAGGTAAGCTGCAAGTGTTGGATGTACTAATAGTATTGAATACATTTACATACTTTTGTTTCTTTTACCAAAATCCAAACCCTTGTTTTAAAAAAAAAAAAAAGAAGAAGAAGACAGGAGACCTTTCTCAAGTGCTACGTTTTTTTGCCACTCTTGCTCACAAATAATGTCATGTTTTACAGCATAAGTGAGGTGGTGACCCAAGTAATATTGAGACTAATGAATAGGGTTCTATTTATTGCCCCGTAATAAATGATCAAAGTGACAAATACTGGAAACGAGACCCAGAACCACTTTTGTTCAGTATTCTAAAACCCTTATCATAAAAAGGATTTGGCTGAGAAAGGGAGAAAATGCAATACTTAGCATGGGGATCTGCCACCTTTAAAATAATATTTAAAACACACTTAATATACTTCCCTCTTCCCTCACAGACATTTTAAAGCCTATTATGTTAATTTAACACCAGCAGGAGGTAGTTTTAAATCTAATATTTAGACTTTGTTAAAAAAACTGTTTGGTTTTGGTTAAAAATTATTGGCACAAAAAGTTTTTCATGGGCATTTAAAAATTCCCCCTTCAGTGCCTGCCACCAAAACAAATGAGCATCATTTTGGTCAGATTAAGGACTGAAGGATCTGGACTCTGATTTTTGGGTAGACAGGTTTCCTTCAATCAAATAATTTGTGCTATCACTCATTGGTTTACTTTTCTGCATCTTGCATTATGTCATTTTTTCTGTATTACCCAGAATTCTATGATCCCTGAGATCCATTTACAAAAATTATATGTCCAGGCTACAGAGCATGGCCTCAGAATATGGCTGTCTGATTCACCAAGAAATGAATTGGTCTGTAGAAGCCATTCAAAAAAAAAAAAAAAAAAAAGCTGAGGTCTGACTAGTTCTTTCCACATCAAGCAGTGCATTATTTAGTAAAGTACTTCAGCTCTCTTCTGTGGCTGAACATTTAGTTTCAGAGCAAGATATCTGAAGTATCTTCCTGGGTGGCCACAGATGGTAAAATGGGTTGGGTTTAAGTACTTACATATTAAATGGGTTGATATGTGTAATGTATGTAGTATGTATAATACTGAAGATGGAGTGGGAAACTCTATGAGCATGCTCGATCATATACTTACGATATTACTGGCAGCTTCCCAATTGCCATAAAATCCTTCAAAGTAGGAGTGCTGCAAAATACCTAATGCGAGTCTTTGTAGCTGTTGAAATAGAACACTTTTTTTTTTAGTGATGATGCAAGAGAGCCATGAAACTTCAGTGTACTATGAGCAATAGAATCTAATTTTTTTTCTCAAAAGAGCTCTGGTTTTATATCTAATACAGCATTCATTTAAAGTAAACCTTTTCTTCATCTGGATAAAATATAAAACCTAATTTATACACAGTAAAAAGCAGAGGTTTTTCATTATAGCAGTTGAGAATGTCACCAAAGAGACTTTTCTTCACAGATACATATCACATCTTTTTATTTTTTCACAGTGTGTAGGGTATTATATACTGCGCTGAATATATATTGCACACCACTGAGCCCAATCTTGCTATCTTTGTGTTTATCATGCTTGTTGCAATCAGTAAGGTGTGCTCCAGGGATAACTGTTGAAAGATCTGCTATTGTATGGTGAGATTGTAAAATCTTGCATTTTTTGAGTCCTATCTTTCAAAGGGGCCCACAACATAAGGCTGAGTAATATTTTAACATTTTAGATATGCATATACTTAAGTAGGGTGTTCATGAGGAAGCAGCTGTAGAATATGAAAATCTGTTGGAATCAATATCCTTTTGAAAAGGTATTTTTAAAATAAGATAGCTCAAGGTAGAGCAAGAGGTCACAGATTGATTTAAGTGCAAGACAGAACTTGATGGGGAAATTGGGCTCCAAGGAACAACCTTCTCTGTTGTATATCATCATAGTAGTGCTGTTGACTTCAATAGACTTATTTGTGCAAGTAGTAACTCTTGTGCATAAATTTTTGCTAGATTGAATCCTTAATACATAGTCTGATTCAGAGATTCCTTATAAACAATTTTTATATATGTCTGCCATGTACCTCTGTGCACACACTCACTTATAACAAAGATCCATGTTTTCTCTCGCCTTAGCTGAAGCTAATCAGGCAATAAAAGAAGACACTTTGATTATCAAGATTGCCTCCGTCTCTATGGCTCCCCAGGCTGACAACCCTCTTAGCAGAGCTGTACTCAGAAAAGATATTTACCAGTAAGTATTTTTCTTATATCTAAACTCACAAATATTTCATTTGTAGGGGAAGTTAATTGGTCAATAAAACTTGGTCCATGCAGCCTGTTAAAATACTTTTGATATTCAAAACCAGATTTTTTTTTATTTTCTTCACTTGCAGGCTTTCAAATCCATTCAGACATATCAAGTATTTCTGTGATGTGTTGATGCATAACAGAATTTAAATGGCAAGTCATTATGAAAGTTAAAATCACAGATGAAAGCATTTTAAGAGACTTGGTTTTATGTAGCGAAAACTCAGATCACCTAAGAAGAAAAGGGACTGTTTGTGACTAGCATAGCTCTTAGTAGCAGTGTAGCATGAAAGTGATAGAATGTAAATGGTAAACACACATTCAAAATGCAGGACTGTCGATGGCATGTGGATCAAAGCTGTAAAGGAGAGCAAACTTATAAAGAGACATTTCACAGTAAGCACATTTTCTGCAAAAATGTCATGCTCTGGATTGTGTCATTGAGTATGTGCAAACCTCACTAATCATATGTAGGCAGCAAAACTGGCAAACATATGTAATCAACATGATAAAAAATAATGTATGATATTTAGTAGAGTTGGCTCTGATGCCAGACATGAAAGTATGGTTGCAAATAATACCAAGTGAGAAAAGTCACAGGAATACAGATGAACAAGTGTCTTATAGTTCCTGTTGGTCTGTTTCTCAGATGTGGCAATATTTTTGTTTGAAAAGTACTTCATACTGCACTTCAATAGAAGTTACAAACATCAAAATCCTTTCCCAGCAGTAAAACATTTACTGCCTAGAAAATGACAGCAATTTAACTTTGTCAAGTTTAGGAATTTTTAGGATGGCAGGAGACCATGACATTTCTCCAGCTCCTTGTCTCTTCTGTTCATCTAGAAGTTATAAGGCAAAGTCTTTTTTTCTCCAAATACTTGTCAAATTTCCATTTGAAAATATTTGAATTATTGTATTTGCTCATATGTTTGTCACTAGTAGCTTATTCCTTATATTAAATGGGCTGTGACTATTATCACGTTAGGATCCCTTCTGTGAAAGTTCTTTGTGTCCTGTTGCCAGTGACTGCTTTCGATGAGGAGGTCTGAACCAGTTCCCACTCTGCTCACAAATGTACTGGCTTCTGTCTCTGTGGTTCCTCCGCTCTCACAATTCTTTCCCCCCTCCCCCCACTAAATTAGTTTCTGCTTTGTGAGGAACAAAACCAAAACTACATCCTACCGTCTTTCTCTTCCTCTGTTCCTATCTGGAATCTAAAAACTATTTTAAAGCATTCCCCTAGCATAAATTTGAACCTGCAAGATCTAGTTTCAGTAATGTAATCTCCAGTGCTGTCTGTTACAGGGGGTATGTGGCACTCCCTGCTTAGACATTAGAGACTAAATGGGACAGATTTTCAGCTAGTGTAAATTGGCATAACTCCATTGAAGTCAGTGAAGATACACCAATTTATACTAGCTGAGAATCTGGTCCAGTGCTCTTAATAATTAAAATAATAATAATAATTTGAGATATACCTGTCTCCTAGAACTGGAAGGGACCTTGAAAAGTTATTGAGTCCAGCCCCCTGCCTTCACTAGCAGGACCAAGTACTGATTTTTGCCCCAGATCCCTAAGTGGTCCCCTCCAGGATTGAACTCACCACCCTGGGTTTAACAGGCCAATGCTCAAACCACCGAGCTATCCTTCCCCCCGCCCCCTGGGTCCATGGACTACAGGTTGAAAACCACTGTTCTTTGTTAACGGGAACCTTTCACGTACCCCTTAGACATAGTCTAGACATAGCAGACCCCCAGAGGTTTGCAGACCACAGGTTGAAAGCCACTGCACTAGACTAGCTTTTGGCAACATATATTTGGTTCTCTCAGTTCTGCAGCCCAGAATGTTGTCTTTTGTTTTGTGCTGCTAAGTTTTTAGATACTTTTTTTAAATATCTTTTTTCTAACAAGGAAGTCATTAAAAAACCCATATACAACACAACAGACTAAGGGAATTTGAGGTAAAATTGGGTCGGATGAAAAGAAGTGTTGGATCACTGTCTGTCACTAATCAAATCATTGACCCTATACACAGCATCACACTCCTCAGTGCAGTAATGTTCTCCTCAGCAACGTCTGCAGTCTCCAGCAGTTTTCCCATATCTGCTTCATTCACTCACCATCTTATTTCACACCATAGGTGAAAGGCATATCTTTTCTCTCTTAATTATGCAATTATATTATTGACAACAATTTTTAAAAATCTTTTGGGACATAGTTTTCATGAAGGAAACAATGGGCGACAGAGATGAATCACTCAATGATTACCTGTTCTGTTCATTCCCTCTGGGGCACCTGGCATTGGCCACTGTCGGAAGACAGGATACTGGGCTAGATGGACCTTTGGTCTGACCCAGTATGGCTGTTCTTATGTTCTTAAGGATACTTGGCAAAATTATAGCATATGATGTTGCAATCCTACTTTTGTTTTTTTAAATGTTTTGAACTGTTGAGGCATGCCATAGCAAATTTCACTCTATCAAAATAAGTAAAGTAATTTTTAGCATCAAAAGTTTTAGGGTGCCAACTTTGTGGCACAATGGTAAATTTTCTACACTTCTAATTGGGAGTTCAGGATTCAAATCCAGGATTCAGTCTGTGTTCCCATGCATGACATAGATTTGGGAGCATTGTGGTGAGGATATACTCAGTCTGCTTCATTCAACAGTAGCAGCTGCTAGACAAGTAGAATTCAGAAGGGAGCTCATTTCAAAACTCTTGTTGGAAAGGAGGATAATACAAAGACTTTGTATAATTAGGACATGGATGGAAGCTAGAAAAGAATAAAAGTAAGGCATTTATGATTGTTAGTTCAGCTTCAACACTCTGCTGCCCAGAGACTAGATTTCATTACTTGACCAGGAGTCTCACTATCTGGAAGGTCCAAAGCCTGTGGGGGATAGTGTTAGATGACAACTGTGTGTGACTGGGGAATCCAAATGTTAGTCAGGGTTTGTCAAAAAGCAAATGAAAACAACAAGCCCATAAAACTTAACGCACACATTTTGTTTAAAAATGGATCATAAATATCATTTGCAACATATGTAACGTACTGTCCATTATAGAACATTTAAAAATATAAAAAGTCTGTTGATTACTGGAGATTTATCTGCTGCAGTACTGTAATAATCCCAACATGGCTTCTTCCCCCTCTTTCCATCCTTCCCCCTGCTTCTATTTATTACTACTGTTTTTAATAGAATGTAAGAAAATAAATCATTGTCTGAATTGCTGTCTTTACAGTGTTATGGGAGTGGGGACACACAGCCTTTTAATTTGTGGTCTCACTTTGGTTTAAACAGTCTTCTGTTTAGGTCTGTGCTGTAACCACATGGAATTAGTGTCATTTTTTGTAGTGTTCCTCATGAAGAAGAATTTTTTCCTCACATTTAAATACTCTCCGTATTGGAAAACAGCTTTGTTGTTTAACTTGGAGAGAAAACTAAATTCAAAAAGGGATCATGGAGAAGCAGCTCACCCTGAAAGTTTGGATGCAAACATTTCCCCACATGAATATTGGCATTTAGCAAGCAACATAATTAACAAAATGACTCTATTTTTATTTTACCATTTTAAAATATTTAAACTGCATAAATGTAGGGTTTAATTTCTTTTTAACCAATTAATGAAATACAACAAATAGGATAAATGTACTATAACATCAAAAAGAAGACTGTCTTAAAATAAGCATTATTATATCATTTTGCTGCCTGCTATAAGGAGCAATGCCTGCCCCTTCCTCTGAGATGTGTGTGGGGGGGGGGATGATGGGGTTTTTTGTTTGTTTTTTAAGATTTCTGATGAATTTCTGGTGTCTGCATTCCAGCGCATAAAGTTTTGCCCTTTAAGAAAATGGCCACCATCTCCCATTCCTGTCAATGGGACTGAAGCTACAGGGTGCTCTAAGCTGGACAGCATGGCATAACCTTTATAGATGTCAGAAGAAATGAGGGAGAATGTATGTAGGCAATAAGTTGCGGGTGAGAGGACTGGGAGTGAAAATGTGAGTGCAACCTCTGCCTATCCCATATATGGAGAAGGATAAACAGAGAGAGATTGGCAGCTCCCTACACCTTTAGGGAGTAGGACAGGGTAAGTGGAGATCCCTCTAATCAGTGAACAGGAAGGCCATATTTTTGTGCATATACTAAAGACTGAATTTTGACCTTTCTGATAACACAGTTTAGAGTGGGAGACTTTCCCCTGAAGATGAAAGGAATCCAAAGACTGTTGAAAAAAAATGTGATTTATTTATTTTTTAAAGACCACATCATTTACTGGGGTCCGACTCATGATTTTTGAATTATTGGAATTAGCAACACTGACACGATCTTGTTACTCAGACTCTGTGGTGGGCTTAGGATATGTTCCAAAATATTAGTATTTAATACTTTATGTTGGAATTTATTAAATACAAAATTGTGGGTGGTGATTCTGACTACTACAAAAAGCTTTAGATCTACTTCACAATTACTTGCCATATGGAGACTGATTTATTGAGAAAGCCTTTCTTATTGGGACTTTCCACTCTGAGTCCAACCAAGAGCACCAGTGCTAGAGGATCCCTCTCCTCTGCCAAATAGGCTAGGGGAAGCAGGGCAGGAGTTCTTGGGATGAAACCAGCTCTCAGGGCAGCAGGAATTTTCCTCACTCCCTTATTCCAATTTACCCACTTTCTCTCCTCCTGCCATTTCTCCAGTCCCCACCTCTCCCCCATGAACAATACATATATTTTATATTATGTTAAAAATGTTTTAAATAAATAGAAATAACAAGATATGTGCCTATTAGCACCTTTACCAATTTTCTGCCCCATTACATTCATTTTCTGTTTTTCATCTTTTTAGATTATAAGTTCTTGGGGCCAGGGGATTCTGTTTTCCTGTGTTTATGTACAACACCTAGCACAACATAAATAACATTCACCAGTTGAAACCCAGCATAAAAGAGAGCAGAAACTGAGAATCTCTCATTATTTTTTAATATTATTATTATAATATTGGCATAACTGAACTTCTTTACAAGATGCACCATACCATGTCAGTTTATCTGCTGGCATGTAGTGGGAGGGGAACCATAGCTCTGTCTACTCCCTCTCCTCCATATCCTGCCTCTGTCCATCTGTTTATGGTAGAGAAATATCAGTTCTTCTTCGAGTGATTGCTCCTATGCATTCCAGTTAGGTGTGCGTGCACGGCTCTTCGGAAGATTTTTACCCTAGCAACTCCGGCGGACCGGCTGGGCGCCCCCTGGAGTGGCGCCGCTATAGCGCAGGATATATACCCCAGCCGGCCCGTCCGCTCCTCAGTTCCTTCTTTCCGCCCGTGACGGCCGTTGGAACAGTGGAGCGCAGCTTAGCTGACCTCCACTTCCCTAGCTACTCGTAGTTTCGTTCTGTTTATAGTTGTAGTTAACTTTGTTTGTTTGTAGAATAGTATAGTGTATTTATTTTATAGGGGTTCGGGGTTTATCCCCTTCCCCTCACCCGGTGCCGGGTCTGATGCCCGGTCCACAGGGTGTTCTAATGCTCGGCCGGCCACAAGCCTCTGCCGACAAGAGATCCTCTCCTAAGTGCCTCGAGGGATCTCACCTCACAGATAAATGCCACATTTGTGAGGCCTTTAATCCGAGAACAAAGGGGAGCGGGGCTTTCGTCTTAAACAGCTCCTGAGGGAGGCAGCTCGTGCTCCTCCGCTCTCGGCGCCGAGCGCTAGTCTTCAAGGCGCGCTCCCTCGCCACCGGATTGCCGGTACCGCCAAGGCCTCCTGGCACGACCGTCGCTGGCTCCGACGTACCCTCGGCATGGATCCCTCTCCTGGAGGCTGAAGAGGCACAATATCCTTGCTGCGTCCGAGCCGCCGCCTCCGCAGCCGAGCGCGATGCTCAGTCGGATCGCCCGGCACCGACAATACCCGCACCATTAACTCCAGCCAGGCAAGAGCCGTCAAGTCCGGTGCCGGAAAGCTCCCTGGTACGGACCGTGGTCGAGCTCGCTCTGAAGCTGCGTCCCAGTCGCCTGCTCCGCAGCCAAGTGCTATGCTCAGTCGGATCGCCCGGCACCAATGTCTGCCACGGCACTGACAATGCCCGCACCATTAACTCCGGCCAGGCAAAAGCCGTCGAGTCCGGTGCTGGAACACTCCCCGGTACGGACCGTGGTCGAGCTTGCTATGAAGCTGCGTCCTTGGTGTGAGCTATGGTCGAGCTCACTATTCCCTCCACGCCGGAGACAGTGTCCACGGCGAGGGAGCTGCTTGCAATGACAGCGTCTGCGCTGCCTCAACCCCCGGCACCGCCAGTGCAGGTTACATAGTCGATGGGCAAGCCTGCCTTGATCAGACCACCCTCCGTCGGCACCGTAGAGCGGCACCGTTCATGATCGCGGTCCCGCAGATGTTCTCGGTCCTGTCACCGATCTAGGTCCCGACGCCGCTCACAGTCTCGGCACCGTTCTCTATGTTGGTACCAGTAGTACTCGCGGCACCGGTCAGCATCCCGTTCGCCAGTCCGGGACACTCAGCACCGATCCAGCTCCCGGCACCGCCCCAGGCACCGGGACGCCCGTAGCCACTCCTGTTCATCGAGCCTCGCACCCTCGGTCGACCACCCGGCACAGCTCCGGTGGCAGGTCCCGTTATACCGGTACCGATCCCCGGTGCCGCATCGAGCGATGTCAGTTAGGGACGGAGACTCTACCAAGGGCTTTCAGCTCCTCCAGGGCCATCCAGCCACGCATCAGTGTCATCCCATGCGGACACTTCATATGCGTGATACTCTGTTTTCCGATGTGCCCTCCAGAGTCTTCCAGGAGACCTATCAGTGGTCATTCTGGACGCCTTGGATATACTACCACGCCAGAGGCGTACCGGTGATCCCATCTCGCTCCGTTCCCTCGGAGCTCTGGGTGCCAGAGGCGACAATTAGTCGTCCCCTTCCGACCGGTACAAAGCAACCCCCGGTTCGGCACCGGGCTCCCAGATCCCTCCGGATCAGGAGGTCGCCCAGGAGCTCGAGCCCACACAGGACCCGCTTGTCCCTGGCCTTTCTTCTTCCTCCTCCCCAGATGAGGCGGGGGCAGGAACATACCCCTCCGGCCCTCCTTTAATCGAAACGCAACCAGCCCCTAAATCCGAAGAGGCTTGGCGTGTGGTCTTACTGGGCCGTAAGATGTACCCGGAGGGGGCCCTGCAACTTCGTATAGCGAACCAGCAAGCACTGCTTAGCCGCTACTGTGGGTGGCGGTGGGCAAATTTACAGAGTCGGTTCTTTGGAACTCCCATCAAGAGTTCGATGCCCTCCTGCAGCAAAGGACGGAGCTGGAGAGAGCTTCCCTCCAGGCCTCGTTGGACGCAGCTGACTCCACTGCCACGACTCTGGCCTCGGGTGTTGCCACACGGCGCGTTTCATGGCTCCAGTTATCGAGCCTTCCCTCGCAGCTGCGGCACGCTATACAGGACTTGCCCTTTAACGGCACAGGCCTGTTCTCTGAAAACACTGGCCCTAGGCTGCAAAGCCTAAAGGGCAGCAGGGTCACTTTGCTCTCTCTCTCTCGGCATGCACACGCCGGTGATTCAGCGCCGACGTTTCCGTCCCCAGCCTCCGCTCTTACCCTGCGCCTTGACAAAGTCAGGACTTGGCCAGCGGGCGTGGCTTACACGGTCGTGGCCATCAATCCGGACCCCAAAGGAGCTGAAATTAGGGTCCTTCTGACCACCAATGGGGCAAAAGCCTACCCATCCTCGTCCCTCCTAAGGACCCCTCTCACGAGCGATTCCTCTGGCAAGAGGTGCGGACGCTTCTCTTCATCGGAGCAATACAGGAGGTACCTAAGGGCGTAACCTAATCCCCTAGGCGAAGGGAGGTCTCAGACCTATCCTAGACCTGCGGGAACTCAACAAGTCACGATGCAGATGAGTTCCGCATTGTACCCAGGGCGACCGTTATCCCATCCTGGGATCCCGGAGACTGGTACACCGCCCTCGATATGAAGGGCGTGTGTTTTCACGTCGCCATTTCTCCTCCGCACAGAAGGTACCCTTGGTTTGGGGCCTACTATCATTATTCCCAGTATACGGCCCTCCCGGTTGGCCTCTATAAAGCCCGGGGTATTCAAAGTGCATGGCTGTAGTCGCCGCCTTTCTTCGCCACCGTCGGATACACGTTCTGCGTATCTAGACGAGTGGCTCATTCGAAGGACCACCAGGCCCAGGTTACCAGTCATGTGGGCATCGACACAAACCTATTCCTGTGTCTAGGCCTGATGATCAATAGTAAAATCCACTCTGATTCCCACACAGGGAAGGGAATTCATTGGAGCCGTCCTGGACTCCAGACTCGCCAGAGCCTGCTTACCTCAGCCTTGGTTTCAGGCGAGGGTAACAATTGTACAAGGTCTACGGACCTTCCCGTCAACTTGGGCTCGCACTTGCCTAGGTTTCCTGAGTCACATGGCTGTCTGCACGTTTGCAACCAAACATGCCAGGCTTCGCCTCCGTTCATTTCAATCGTGGCTCACCTGGATGTGCCACCCGGGCAGAGATAGCATACTCGTGGTCATCTCGTTCCCCCCGAGCATCCTAGGCTCCCTCGACCGGGAGTCAGCACCCTCCCGGGTGTATCCAGGGATGCTGTTCCATTCACCCCTCGGGGTCCCTCATGACAGACCCCCCATCTCTCGGCTGGGTGCGCACCTGGCGTAGTTTCGCACTCACGGCCTTCGGTCAGCGCAGGAGCTGGCCTTACATATCAATGTCCGAGAGCTGAGAGCAGTCTGCCTTGTGTACCAGGCATTTCAGCTGGCGGATTGTCTCAGCAGATCCTTCCTGTCTCACAAGTGGTAGTTTCCTCCGGACTTTCTCTATTCCGTTTTCCAAAAGTGGGTCTTTCCCCGCATAGCCCTCCTCACTCTCGTGAGAACGGAAAGAGAGAGAAATTCTCCTCGTTCCAAGGCCTCTCCCCAGGCTCGGTCTTGGAGGATTTTCCTGAGGCCGTGGATCAGCCATCTGCCGTACGCTTTTCCACTGTTCTCGCTGGTTCACAGGGTCCTGCTAAAACTCCGCAGGGACAGAGCGCCCCTGATCACGATCGCTCCAGCGTAACCCGGGCAGCACTGGTACGCCATGTTGCTACACCTGTCGGTAGCAACCCTCTTGGCCTAGACCCCATGACGCGGGATCGCGGCAACCTTCACCACCCGGTCTTGTAATCCCTGCACCTCATCGCAGGGCTCCTGCGTGGCTAAACCGATCCGAGTTACGTTGTTCTGCCTCGGTTCTACAGAATTCTCCGGGGTGGTAGAAAATCTTCCACTCGGTTGAAGTATCTGGCCAAGTGGAAGCGTTTCTCCGGCTGCTCCGAAACACGCAATGTTTCTCTCGCTGAGGTCCCGCTCCATTCCATCTGGTTCCTCAGGGCTTGGAGCGTTTATACCCTCCCCCCCCCCAGTGGGGCCCCGCCATAAACCTGGCTCTTCAATCTGGTTCTACCCAGTTTTATGACTTCCCTATTCGAGCCAATGTCAACATGCTCATTGATATACCTGTCCTGCAAGACAGTTTTCCTGTAGCCTTTCCTGCGGCCAGACGAGTCTCCGAGCTTCAGGCTCTCACAATAGGCCCAAGGTATACTGTGTTCCTCAAGGACAAGGGCAGTTATTACCACGTCCAACCTGCCTCCCTAAGGAGGTGTCGGCCTTTTATATCTACCAGGATATCTTCCTTCCGGTCTTCTTTCCGAAGCCACCCTCTTTGCAAGGAGAGCAACAATTGCCCTCCTTCGACATCCGTAGGGCGTCCGCAATCTATATCTAGCGGACAGAGCCCTCTCGTAACGCCCCCCAAAACCTTTATCGTACCGGCATACCGGACGAAGGGCATACCTGTCTCCTCCTAGAGGATTTCATCTTCAATGACGTTGTGCATCCGCACCTCCTGTGTTTTGGCCCATGTTCCATAGGGCCACCTTACTGCACATTCCACCAGAGCTCACGCTTGTCTGCTGCCTTCCTGGCTCACATACCCTTGCAGGAGATGGGTTGTGCACCTACCTGGTCCTCGGTCCATACCTTTGCCTCATTGGTCCAAGAGTCCAGAGCTGATGCAGCCTTTGGCTTAGCAGTTTGCATTCTGCGACATCTAACTCCGACCCCACCGCCTACGTAAGGCTTGGGAATCACCTAACTGGACTGCATAGGAGCAATCACTCGAAGAAGAAAAGACGGTTACTCACCGTAGTAACTGTTGTTCTTCGAGATGTGTTGCTCCTATCCATTCCAGACCTGCCCTCCTTCCCCACTGTCGGAGTAGCCGGCAAGAAGGAACTGAGGAGCGGACGGGCCGGCTGGGGTATATATCCTGCGCTATAGCGGCGCCACTCCAGGGGGCGCCAGCCGGCCCGCCGGAGTTGCTAGGGTAAAAATCTTCCGAAGAGCCGTGCACACGCGGCGCGCACACCTAACTGGAATGGATAGGAGCAACACATCTGAAGAACAACAGTTACTACGGTGAGTAACCGTCTTATACGCAGTGCCCTGCTTCCCCCAGCACCTGGTCCCAAGTTCCACGTAGTGTGTACTGGGGAGCGGGGCTTGCTGTTTTCGCATGATCACATGGGATCAGGGCATATTCTAGTTCTAAATCAGAACAATGCTAGATGCTGCACAAACAGATACAAAGACCTTACAATTTAAGAAACTGTGACCCAGTCCTAGAATGAGTAGATTAAAACAAGGTGGTGCGCATGTAAATATTTGATATTGCTCCATTAAATGACTTGTCAAGTCTAGAAAAGAAATAGTGACCAGGAGCATGGAGGGTACAGACTCTGAAAGCAACTGTGAAAAGGCCTAACATTTAAGGTGCCAAAGATCTCCTGTGAGACTATGAAGTAACTGGAAGTCTAGTGCACTCAGCACATCTAGGGGATCATTAGGCCCATAGTTGGTCAACAGGGAATCCCCCATCATTTTCAAGATCCAAGCTTCTCGTTCATACCATATTCTAATTAAAAAAAGCAATACTATTTAAATTTTGTGTGTTTGCGCTGATAGTGCTGGAGTAAATGAGGGAAAGAGTGATAGATGGGTTTCTGACAGAAAGTAAATACATTGCCAAAAAGCTGGATGGAAATCTGTTCTCTCTTTCAAATGTGGTTTGGAAAATGAAATGCATTTCTAATGTTTTCCAACAAGCACCCAAATTTCTAAGCATGTAGTCGTCAACTGTATTATCTGGCTCAGTTTTGATACTATTATGGGCTACATTTATGTCATAAAATCATACCTGTTGATGAGGAATTTGCAGAACACTCTTTCTTGTGACCACAATATGAGCAATAGTGAACCCTTGTAGCCTTTTATTTTTCAGTTTTTTGTAAGACCAATTAACACAGCTGAAATCATCTTTCTGATTTAAAAGTTTGGTATCAAATAGCTGAATGTAACTTGGGGAATGCAATTGAGACACATAGTTCTTGCTTTAGTGGTTGATTATTTTATAAAAACTTTCACCTTATTTTCCATTGAGCTGTAAAGTTTGGAATATTTAAATGAAAGTTTTTTGTAAGTGAACAAAGAATTTACCAAGCTCTAAAGAAGGATAAAGAAACAAACTGTTACACTACTGCTGGATGAACATTGAAATGCAATCATTTAAAAATATATACAAAAAGGATTCTTGGTGGAAACAATATCAAGTCAGTAAAAATTCCCAGATTTTACCACAAGTTAGTAGGAAAATGAAGTTTTCTAATAAAATCTAGTTATGTCATTTTGTTTAGCTCTCTACTGCAGAGGTTAGGTTAGTGTTTTTTTAAAAAAAAACATAAAGGTAAAAGATAGGTACAAAAACTAATCTTATTACATATTTTCTAAAATTATTTGTAGGGAAATATTTGATTTATAGCTTACAAGCAATTAAAACATGAGAGAGAGAGATTTGTTCTTTATTTTCTTCCCATTTTATAGTCGTAAATGGCTAAAGTGGATGTTTTGTACTCTTTAATTAGCTTCCTTTGTTAGTAGAATTTCAGATTTTTACTCAGTAATTTTTCTCTTAAAAATATTTTAAAGAAATTTCACTATAAATTTTAATTCACAGTTGCAATAGCACAAGTTCTAATTGTTTTGCAAAGCCTTGATTGATTTTTAAGATAATTAAATCAAATCAGTTATTTAAATTGTCTTAATTTCAATCATTCCACCCTGTTATACCACTTGAATTTATGCTTGTTTATAAATAACTTTTATGAAAATCCTTCTTGTTCTTATTTTCTATAAAGGTTCATGATTATTCCCTCTTACAGCTGTTAAGGATAGAAAAGTTGCCCTGCTCTTTTAGAGTCTTATAGTATCTCTTCATTTTCTGTACTAATTAGAGTGGTTCAAGATATCTGTCTCAGCCATTGTACCAGTAAAACATTCAAATATTTTGATAGTGTTACATGGAAACTCCATTCCTAATTACCACTGGCACTTCTGAGATCATTGCAAGAGTTATTCATTTGAAAACATCAGTGGAAATTAATTGTAAAATTAAAGCTAAACACTGCCCATTTTATTTGAGATATCTAGCTTATTCGTTTCCAATACCAAAAGCTATCCAGACCCACAGAATGAATTTCACTAAACTTAAACTGCATATTTCACTTTTATTTTGGACTTTGCTTTTTTAATTATGAAGTTGATTGGCGAATACAATACCATTTGTTTAATTGAACTAAATATAATAGAATAAATCTCCCCTCCTCACTTTGTGACTGGTAGAAATAAAAAAAAATTCAGAAAGAGAAAATGATAGTAATACTTCTATCTCCTACTCGACCCCAAATACTTGCTTCAAAACTGTGAGTACCGTCACCACAAATCATTTTTCTTTTAGTGGATTGAATTTTATTTGCAAATACTTGCTGAGTGTGAATTTTAAATTTTCACTTGCAAATATTTATGGATAGTAAATTTTATATTTGCTTCATGTGAGTATTCCAATCCGGGAACAAAAACATTATTATATGACTTATATGTCCAGTGGTTGCTAATCAATGTTGCTCACAAGGAAGCCACATTAAACAAAAGTTGTGACTTTCTTTCAAATAGTTTTCAATTAATCAACAGTCTCCAAACAGAGAAAAGGTTACATTTGTCAATTATGTTATTTGTTACAAATTGTTTGCTCAGCTCCCCTAGTAAGTCTCCACCTAAGAATGTTTTTTATAAAACAATTGAAGAAGTTTACCCTAAAAAAAAAAAAAAGAGAGAGAGAGAGAAAAGAAAAAGAATTTCAATAATTTATTGTTGCTTTATTGTCTTTGGACTTCAAATTGTTTTTTTAAATTCTCCTAGTTTCCATGTTAGATATTATCTGCCATAGTTTGTTCCTGTCTGTTGGCTTCACTTGGTCAGGATTTCTGTTTTATGACGGATACCTGTGCAGCTCAGATAACCTCTTGTATCTTTTCTCTTTTCTTTTCCTTTCTACCACCTATTTTGTTTAGGGCCATTTATGCCTTTTGTAACTGTATGTTTAAGTAGCCTTGGTGCTGAATCCGAGGATTTTACTAAAATTCTAAATCTTCTAGGGTGAGATTTTGTGCTGTGCTTCTAAGAAGTGTTGCACAGAACTCTCAACTCCAGGGGATGGAGGCTACGATTGCATTAAGCCACCATTTCATCCTTCTAAACCTGGGCTGTGCCAGCAAACACCAAGACTGTGTCTGGAATCTCTGCATCATTGTATTCTGTGCCCCACTCCCAACACACCCCCTCCCACTCTCAGCCCTGCCCTCTGGCACACTACTTATGCCAGGGTGTGCAAGAGGGTACTCCAAGATCAGCCTGATGCCTTTCTCCTACATTTCTTTCTCTGGGGAAATCCTCCCCTGGATGGATATGGGGATTTTAGAGGCCTTTTATGCCACTCTGGCCCTTTTACTTGTCATAAAGGGGCTGGAGCAAGATGAAGTTCTCAACCCTAATGTTTAATGTAACGGTGCTAATACGTGGTATGAACTCTCCCGTACAGATTTTGAATATAATTATAGTGTGTCATGAGTATTTGGTGGCCCAGATGTAGCTTCCTGACTAACACTTGTGGGTTGTTTAGGAATAAATCAGGAGCAGTCTCTCAACTTGCATGGTCTAGGACCAGCTATTTAAAGAAGCAATTGTTAAAGGTGGCTAAAATTTGATCCTCTAAACCTTGTAGGCTACTGAGGTGACCTATTATTTCAAGATTTAGTTGCTGAAAAAATGGTTTATTTGAATTCTTCAAAATTAAATTTTCCATTGAATGAAACATTGCCTATTGAAATGAAAGCAAATTACTGATGAGTTTGATGATACTACAATTCAGACAACTTCGGTGTCATTAGCATCATTGAAAAATACTCTTGTGTAATTTATAGTAAAATGTCATAATAAAGTCTGACTCTCATTTCTGTTACTGGTAAGTAAAGTTTACCACCATTTGATTGACAGTTTATAATATTAAAGGTCAGACATAAATCACCAAAAGCACAGCAATTGCAAATGAAGGTTTCTGTAAGATAATTGCCTTTTTGTATAGTGCTTATGTACTGCAATTTATATTATACTCTATAAAAAGGTCTCACAGCTGCTGGTGTTCTTACCTACCATGTATTCTCTGAAGCCTGCACAAAATCAGCAGGCTGACTTTAGAGTTTCCTTCCTTTTATGATTTTTATTTATGTCTATAATACTATTTTGACGCAGTTATTTTGTATTTGATATACAGCATATATAAAACTCGATACATTTCATATTGCTTCAATTTTGAAATCAATAATGTGTTTAAGTTGCTGCAGTGGGAGGGGGAAACAGGATTTGTTTTCTGTGTACAGTGTCTGAGATGTAGTTTAACATAATTAAATTTTTTCTATTTCCTGACCAAAAAACTGCAATTTTATTATATTGAAGCCAATTATAGGGAAGCCAATTAAAATAAAATCAAAGAATCATTTGATTAGTTTTAATTTGTTTAAAATTTTCATGTTCTGACATTATCATTTTATATACTGAAATACTTAGTATTTTAAACTTTTGCCTTGATATATATAAACTCTTAGAACAATAAATACAAATAAATATACTTGTCCGTAGTGTACTTTACTGAGGCAACAGATTTATTCCTGTTTTTCTCTTCCTCACTCTAGCAGGAGCAATGCCTCCTTCCCAGCAGCCAGGTGCATCAAACTATTTGCAAACCTTAACTCTGATGCAAGCCCTACCTCCCCTTTCAAAATATACTATGTGTTCCATGCCATATATTCACGCCTTAGTTCCTGGTTCAACATGCCATTTAGTAGAGTCACTGCAGATATCAGAGGGGCTCCTGAGTAGACTTTCAACTCCCATTGAAAGTCAGTCCTCCGCCCACTTGAGTGGTGTCTGGTGGTGGTTGGGCGGATGTAGGCTCCCAGGCCACTGGGGAAAGAGTCCTGTTCCACATGAGTCCAGGGAGGATACTGGGCCACGGAACTCCCAGGTTGTCTTTACTGCTGCCTTCTCTCATAAGAACAGCCATACGGGATCAGACCAAAGGTCCATCTAGCCCAGTATCCTGTCTTTCAACAGTGGCCTATGCCAGGTGCTTCAGAGGGAATGAATAGAATAGGTAATCCATCCCCTGTCGCCCATTCCCAGCTTCTGGCAAACAGAGGCTAGGAATGCCATCCCCGCCCACCCTGGCTAATAGCCATTGATGGACCTATCCTCCATGAACTTATCTAGTTCTTTTTTGAACCCTGTTATAGTCTTGCCTTCACAACATCCTCTGGCAAAGAGTTGCACAGGTTGACTGTGCATTGTGTGAAAGGCACATAACTTTCCTTAGGTTCCTTTGAAAATCCCATCCTCAGCCCCTAGCTCAGTTTATCGCCCTTTCCCACCTCCCTCACCAAACAACCATTCTCCCAACCACACAATACAGGTCATAGAGTCTGGAATTACTGATTTCATGTGGCTCCTGAGGCTGCAAAGGAGTGAGCTGCTGCTGCAAGAGGACTGCAGGGATGTGCCCCAAAGTTTTAGCAATAGAAGGAGGGGGCATCAGGGAAGGTTGGCTAGGCCATCCTCCAGTCACTTGGTGTGCTGGCAGAGGCAGCAGGGGCTCTCTTTGTGTGGAGGATACTAGCACCTTCTTAAAGGGCTGCTTCCCCTGACAAATTCCATGAAGAGCACCAACCCAGATGGTTGCTCCAGAAGAGAGAATTTGCTGGGCAACATGACTTCCAAAGTCTTGGCTTTGCTGAGTTCTGTAACTGCTGCTACCACTAGTGTAAGTTGCAGGTTTTGGAACATTACTATAGAGTACTGTAATACTTGATAACAGAGGGCTGCATTAGTTGGACATGGGGAAATAGCTTACTTTAAGGGTTTAAATAGAGCAGCCATTATGGAAGTTACTTGTATTTAATAAATCCCAGTTGGGGGAATAGTTTACTTTCCATAAAATATTTCGCTGTTTGTCTGTCCTCTGGTTTCTTATAGTTGATTTTAAAAATATGTGCTTGAACACTCATTTAAAGGATACTTTGCTGTCATATATAGTTTAAATTGACATCCAAAGGTCTTGATTGTGGTAAGTAATTTACTCTAAAATAATTCAGAAAAGGTTTTTAAAAGCTTACTGTTACACTTTTTATATTAACTGTGAGTAAATATAATTCACATCATATTTGGTTTCAACAAATGTTTTGTTTGCTGAAAAGTATTTCCCAGAATATTTAAAGCAGGTTTTTTTCTTTTGTAGTATTTTTAATTATAACGGGATCTTAAGTTGAATATAATATGAGTGCTATGCTTCTGTTCCTGGGAGACCGATACCCCATTTGTAATGAGACATTTGTTAACTTCTGTATACAGCTTGTGGTTCATTCCATAAATGTTTGTGGGTTCTCTGATGTCCCTCACACGGTTTTATCTATGACAAATTTATACCACAGTTCTTGAAGTGATTTGTGAATGGTTGAATTTTTTTTCACAAAATAGTTTGCTAAAATCGTTCTGTTCTATCTACAACATTTTTGTAAGCATTTCTATTTTCAGTTTTATGGACATTCAGCTGAATGAAAAAAATCACATTTACTTCTATGTTCATATATAATTTGATTATATTGAGAAACTTGCATAGACAGCCATATACTGATTTAGTCAAGAGAAGGAATTTGAACAAATTACTATTATTATTTGAGCACCATTCAAAGCTGTAGTAGCAAAAGTGCTCAACAATTTAGCATGGGTTTTTTATGTGAGTTGGGCACCTAACTCCCACTGAGTTTCATTTGGGGTTGGGCTGCTATCTCCTGTAAGTGCTTTTGAAAATCCCACACTTAATATTCTTCTAATGTTTCAGCTCTTATTCTTCACGCTGGTATCTTATCTCATTGCAGTGTTGATCATGTTGATTACAGGCAGAACTCTAGCCCAATTACAACTTCTAAATACATTTCATGTGCTTTCTGACTGGGCTGTCAGTTGTCAGTGAGTTTTCTGTTAAGAGTACAATGGGTGATACTCTTATTAATTACTGGCAGCCTCTGTTAGAGGATGGAAAAATACTGAGATAATAGCTAGCATCATTATTGGCCTATTTGGTTTGCTTTAGTCTGATGTCCTCATGACTTCCAGTGGCATGGCAGCTTGGATTAAATGGCAAAAGGTATTACAACTGTGAAGGTGGCATTGAACAGAACATTGCAGGAATATAGATATGTACAGATGCAAACAGTCCTTGCGGGCTACAGAGAAGACAGTTCTTGGTTGACAATAATATCCAGATTTACTTAAACCCGAGGCTGCTATTATTTTTAAATGTATTTGTTATTGGCTTTATTTTTCAAATTGCAAAAAAAAAAAGCCCAGGGCTTAGAAGTGTGCTGGAAGAGTCAGCTCAAAGGAAAAGCTAAGACTTTTCAGTTTCCCATTGTAAGTATATAATGATTATCCAGCATAAATTCAAAAGTAACTTTGTTATAATTTATCTATAGGTTTGACTATCCTTATAGACATTTTTATTTTCCATAGACATTGTTCAGAGCTCTCAGCTTAATTATTTAAAACCTGGCATGTTATGTAAACAGATGCATTATTTAAAAAAAAAAAAAACTTTAAAAAAAAATCCAGAGATTATACCATGTTCAAAATGCAACTGATCGGAATTGTATGGATTTATGTTTATTCAACTGTGCTCAGAGGAGTCTGCTTTAAATAAATACAGCAGACAGAATTAATTGTGAAGTGTTTGTATGTGTGTGTGTGTCTCTCTCTCTCTCTCTCTCTTTGTGTGTGTGTGTGTGTATATATATATATATATATATATATATATATATATAATGTCATTGATTGCTTCCTGCACTATTTTACTTCTGACAGAAATGCAGGACACCCAACTGCCTTTATAACCACCACAATTTCTATATTTTGGGAGTTTGACAGAGCCTGTTTAGACACGTGAAAATTTAATGCATAGTCCTAAAGGTCACTGTTGTCATGCAAGTGGGTATTCTAGCAAGTGTGGATTGGTTTATTTGGCAATAAGTGCAACTGCAACTTACTTAAATCTGGTATTTGAAAACATCTTTGGCAGGCTTTTCATACATACTGTATCATAGTGTTTAACTGATTCAGTGTGAAAGCTTTGTATTTAAATTTGGCATTCACAAAAGCAATGGTGTATTCTGAGGCTTCCTGTGGCAGGATGTAGGTTTCTAAGAATATGTTGTCTCTTGCTGCCAAAAACTACCTCAACGACAGTGTTCAAAAGGTCTGTGACTCCTACTGCCTTTGAATTGTGCTGCTTTTATGATGTTGTTAACCCTTTCCCCCTATGTTTCCCTTGTAGTTTTGCTTTCCATTTTTTTGCCTTTGTTTTTTACTGTAAAAAAGAAATTTTGAGGTCAGCCTTCACATTAACCACATTTGCTTAGATATTCACTTCAGAAAATGTCTTCTAAATATGTTGGAAAATGCTATCTACCTTTTAGCTGTAAATATGTCACTACGTCTGCTGCTAATATCTACAGTTCTACAACAGATATATAGGTTTCAGAGTAGCAGCTGTGTTAGTCTGTATCCGCAAAAAGAACAGGAGTACTTGTGGCATCTTAGAGACTAACAAATTTATTTGAACATAAGCTGTCGTGGGCTACAGCCCACTTCATCGGATGCATAGAATGGAACATATAGTAAGGAGATAAATATACATACAGAGAACATGAAAAGGTGGGAGTTGCCCAACCAACTCTAAGAAGCTAATTAAGATGAGCAATTATCAGCAGGAGAAAAAAAACGTTTGTAGTGATAATCAACATGACCCATTTCAGACAATTTGACAGGAAAGTGTGAGGATATTTAACATGGGGAAATAGATTCAATGTGCATAATGGCTCAGCCATTCCCAGTCTCTATTTAAGCCTAAATTTATGGTATCTAGTTTGCATATTAATTCAAGTTCAGCAGTTTCTTGTTGGAGTCTGTTTTTGAAGCTTTTCTGTTGCAAGATTGCCACCTTTAAGTCTGTTACTGAGTGGCCAGAGAGGTTGAAGTATTCTCCTACTGGTTTTTGAATGTTATGATTCCTGATGTCAGATTTGTGTCCATTTATTCTTTTGCATAGAGACTGTCTGGTTTGGCCAATGTATATGGCAAAGGGGCATTGCTGGCACATGATGGAATATATCACATTGGTAGATGTGCAGGTGGACGATCCCCTGATGGCGTAGCTGATGTGGTTAGGTCCTATGATGATGTCACTTGAATAGATGTGTGGACAGGCCAACTCTGTCCAAAAAAATATTGCAAAATTCTGCAAATTTAATTTGTCAAAATAACACTACATAATCACACCAGTTTCAATTATTTTGGTAATTTATTTCAAAATATCTGTCAGTGAATATGTCTGTAACAGTACAGAGAGACACAAAAATTCCCCCAGGAGTAGAGAGTTAAAGAAACCCCTATGACAACCCAGTTCCTGTTTCTCTGCCCCGTTTCTCCCCCTAGAGCCCAGCTGGAGGACCAGACACCCACAACCTCTTCCCCCCAGAGCCCACATGAAGGGCCCCTCACAGCCAATACACCCAAACCCCCTCCTTCCCAGAGCCCAACCACAGGCCCCCCCCCAGCTCAGGCACCCACCCTACCCACCCCCAGAGCACAGCTGCAGGCCTGCCCTTGCCCAAACATCCGTCCCCCCCTCAAGCCCAGGGATCCAGAGGGAGAAATAGCCTGATGCTTGGTCCCAGGCTTGCATGGAGTTTCCTGCACACTGCCCTCTCCCTTCCTCAAGGCATGCTGGGAACTGCAGCTGCCAGGAACCCTCTAGCTCCTCTCCCTCCCCTGCAATAGTGTCTTCTTTGTGCTACTCCTGTGGGCATTCTGTGCACAATATTTTAAAATTCTGCAAGTTTTATTTTTCAGTAAATACATGCAGAGGCTCCAGCATGGCAGTAGGGAGCACAGGCCACTGGCTGCCTGAAGGTGGGAGATCATCCTGCAGCCTCCCTATCCCTCACCCCAGGGACATGGACTCAGTGGTGAGATTGCACCTGACCCTGACACAGCACATGGCCTGGGCCTGCCCCAGAAACACACCGTGGTCCTGCCTGTTTGCACCTGGCACACCAGGTGTGGGTCAGGCAGGCTCAACCAGGCAGGATCCAAGTGTGGAGGGGGTCAGTGTGGGGGGATCAAGGTATGGGGTGGGAGGATTCTGTGTGGGACAATCTGGGTGCCGGCAGTTCAGTGTGGGGGTCTAGTTGTGGAGGGATCTGGATGCACAGAGTCTCATTGGGGACGGGGTTCCAGGTTCAGGGGCAATGGGACTCTGCAGGTGCTTCCAGGTGAAAGTGGTTGGGGCTCAGCAGAGGGGTCTGGATGGGAGTGTCTCGGCAGGGGTCTGGATGCTGGGGAATTGGGGCTTGATGGGGTGGGGGTCTTGGTGCAGCTAGTTGGGGGTCAGTGGCTTGGGGGTCTGGATGTGGGGGCTCAGAGTAGTGTAGGGGGGATGGGGCTTGTCAGCGTGGGGGTTTGAGTGCAGGGAGCTTAGTTGGGGGGGGTCTTGAGGCAGGGGATCTGGGTACAGGGGGCTCCATATGCAGTGGTTGAGGTTCAGTGGGGTGGGGTTCAGGTATGGAGGGCTAGGGGGAACTGGGTGTATGGGGTGAGGCTTGGCAGGGGTGTCAGGGTATGGGAGGTCCGGATCTATGGGGTTTGGGTGGATGGGGGAGCAACTCCCCATACAGTGACCCCTCCTCCACAGCTGAGGAGTGATGGGGCAGGAAACGGGAGAATGGTGAGCTTCCTATAGCTGAGAGAGGTTTCTGACACAGCCTCAGCCACTCCTTACAGGGGAAGAGGAAATCCCATCCTCTCTTGCCTCCATCCCAGCTGGGACTAGCAACTGATCCCAGCTTAGGGTAGGAGCCACTGGCTGGGGCATCCCCAGCCCTGCAGTGATTTACTTCTTCACCGGCTGCTCCAAGTGCTTTAAACGATGTACCTGCGCAACTAGGGAGTGGTGCGTGACTGCTCTTGCATCTTCTCTTTGCTTCCCTGTCAGAAAGTCATTGTTCTGTGGGGAAGCAAAGAAATCTGCGGGGTACATGAATTCTGCACATGTGCAGTGGTGCAGAAATCCCCCAGGAGTAACAGTGTGCAAGCTGGACTCTGCCAAATCCAGTCAACCCTAGTGGTGGCGAGCAGTTCTGGAACAGCCTTCCAAGGGGAGTAGTGGGGGCAAAAGACATATCTGGCTTCAAGACTAAGCTTGATAAGTTTATGGAGGGGATACTATGATGGGATAGCTTAATTTTGGCAATTAATTGATCTTTGATTATTAGCAGGTAAATATGCCCAGTGGTCTATGATGGGATGGGATCTGAGTTACAACAGAGAATTCTTTCCTGGGTGCTGGCTGGTGAGTCTTGCCCACATGCTCAGGGTTTAACTGATTGCCATATTTGGGGTCTGGAAGGAATTTTCCTCCAGGGCAGATTAGCAGAGGCCCTGGAGGTTTTTTGCCTTCCTCTGCAGCGTGGGGCATGGGTCACTTGCTGGAGGATTCTCTGTACCTTGAGGTCTTTAAACCACAATTTGAAGACTTCAATAACTCAGACATAGGTTAGGGGTTTGTTACAGGAGTGGATGGGTGAGATTCTGTGGCCTGTGTTGTGCAGGAGGTCAGACTAGATCAGGGGTCCCCAACGCGGTGCCCGTGGGCGCCATGGCGCCTGTGGGGCATCTAAATGCGCCCGCGTCCTGGCCGGCGGTGGAGCATCCGCCGAAATGCCGCTGAATTTCTGCGGCGTTTCGGCAGCGACGCCTCTCGATGATGCCACTTGCCACCGACAAGCAACGTCATCGAGAGGCGTCGCCGCCGAAATTTGGCAGCATTTCGACGGGTGCTCCACCACCGCCACGGTCCGTCGTCTGGCGCCCGCCAGACGAAAAGGTTGGGGACCACTGGACTAGATGATCATAATGGTCCCTTCTGACCTTAAAGTCTGTGAGTCTATGAGCCCATTTCTGTAGTGGAAAGGAAATTCTGCATGCACAACCTTAATTTCTGCAAAATTCTGCATTGCACAGTGGTGCAGAATTCCCCCAGGAGTATATCGTGTCTAGAGAAATAAATTATCACTTTATCATTAATAACAGAAACAAAGAATGCAGAATCATTTTAGTCTCAAATAATTACTTGCAAATTTAAATTTCAGAATGGATTGCTGATAGAGGAGAAGAAGTGGTGGTCTTATGGTTAAGGTAGGAAAGGGGAGTTAAGAGACCCAGTTTATATTGGTGGCTTTGCTATAAATTTCCTGTGTGACCTTGAGCAAGCTGCTTATTTTCTGATTTTCAGAGGTGCTCAGTAACCTCCTCTCTCTTTGCTTTAATTTTCTAAATTGTAAAATTGGGATAGTAATAAATTATCAGCCAAGGTTAGAGTTGCAAGAATTTTGCCTAAATTATAATTTAAAAAAGCGTTGACCTGGGTTGAGATAATGGGACATTTTCTATTCAGAAAAGTAAATGCCCAAAGCCCATCCTTGTAAATGTTTCAAGAGTTCTTATAAGCAGGGTAAATCACAGTGAAGACTACAGACAAGAATCAATACCTTGCAAATTTGTTCTTAAACTTGGATGCTTTTCTAAGTGGGTCCCAAGTATATTTTGTACTTTTAAATGTGATAAACCTTGCTGCGTCTTTGCATATCTTTTAGTTGTTTAAACTGCTTCAGGGTTAGTTGTATTGCATTTTATATATATATATTTCCTTCCAGTCATGCCCAACAGTCCTCACAGTGTTATTTTCTCCCCCCTCGACCCTCACCCTGCTGTAGACCCAGTCCAGGGAAGCTGGTGCTAGAACCACCTACTGGGAAAACACTTCCCGGGCCTCTAAGTGGGTTAGAACCCTTAACTTTCTACAACTTTTTCCAGCGGTCTTAAATCAATGATTTAATACTAATGACAGTTTCTCTTTTGTGTTTTGTTAAAAAGGATAGGTTTGTCTATGGGAAAGCAAAGTCATTTCTATCCCATTCAAAGCTACATCCTATTTGTTATAATGTACCTTGTGCTAAGAAGTGTACTAGGTACTTTACAGATAAAAGAAGTGGTCCCTGCCCCAAAGAGAATACATTCTAATTTTAGTCATAATTTAGTGAGTGATTGTCAGAAACAGTAGAAAGAATATGGAAAAGAGAAGTCCAGGGGATGAGTAATAACACACATTGAAGCTCTAACAGGAATCCCAGAAGAATCATTGATATATCCTCAAAGAAGAAATCATCTCCCAAACCAGAGGCCATAAAGGAAGAGCACTTACCTTCCTTTGTAGAACTTCCCTCTCAGAAAAGCCACAGCAAAGTGAAAAATGGGAAAAAAAATAGTTCCTGATTCCAAGGGAGAAATTCTGGTTTCATAATAATTAGAAAGGTTGAGGCTCCAAAGTTATTTTTTCTCTGGAAAAGCTATAGGGAAAATCCTAATTCTTTGGATTATTCATGTACTTCATCCTTAGAATAGTAAAGAGGAAGAAAATTTAAATCCAGTAAGAAGAAATGCAAAAAGAGGGAGTATAAGCATGTATTCTAGCATGTTTTCTCCTGAGGAAGGAAAAGTCTCGGACTTCAGACATGAAGAACAAGAGCAGGATCTCAGGTAAATTGCTCCCGACCTAGTACTTCGATAAAAATGGTTCAAAGGATAATTAGCACCTTGAATGTTCAAGTCCCAGAACCTAACCAAAAGGAGAGAGAAGAAGAAGATAAAAAAGAAAAATCTGAAAAACTGGTGCCCAGGAAGTACATTCCCTCAAGAGCTAAAATAACTGTTCCTGCTCCTCCACCAAGCAGAGGGGAAATGTCCAACTGAATTTAAAAAAACGAAGAGAGTGATGAATGTTTTATTTACACTTTTTAAAAAATTCATCCAAAAGACGGGTGCTGTGGGATGAACGAAACAGTCCTTTTCCTCTCAAGGAACTTCTTTTTTAACAATGGAAAGTAGTCATAATGATGAGACCTCAGTTCTTTTCCTGAAAGTTTAGTCAGCCTCCACCTGATTTGCAAGAGCTACACTGTCATGGATGCATGAACTGAAATCTGCAATTCCTTCCAGAGAAAAATAACTAAAAGCTGTGGTTCTTAAGCTCTCACTAGCTTTTTTCAGTCGATTCCCTTAGTGTCTCAGTCCTCTCAGTGTCTTCCAGTGGTGTGCCTAGGGTGAAATCCTGGCCTGATTGAAGTCAATGATAGTTTTGCCAGGAACTTCAGTAGAGTTAGGATTTCAGCCCTGTTTTTGTTCCTCAAAAGGAGAGACAGGCCAAACAGCTATTGAAAATACTCACTGGGGAAACTTGTTTGGTGAACCTGTGAATGGGCAATAGTTCAGATGGCTGATTTAAAAAAAGGCTCTGATGAAACAAGAAAGGGGAAATTCAGACTTATAGTAGAAAGCAACAATTTTGAATACAGCAGATTTAAGATATCAATGAAAGAAAGAAAGGGAGAGCTCAGTGGTTTGAGCATTGGCTTGCTAAACCCAGGGTTGTGAGTTCAATCCTTGAGGGGGCCACTTAGGGATCTGGGGCAAAATTAGTACTTGCTCCTGCTAGTGAAGGCAGGGGGCTGGACTCAATGACCTTTTGGGGTCCCTTCCAGTTCTAGGAGATAGGATATCTCCATTAATTTAATTTAAATTTAATTTATAAACTTCAGAGGAGAATATTCCGCCAAGCCCAGCTCCACCCACAAAAAAAACCCTGGCTGGAACCCAGTTTTTTATTCATGGTTGTGTCACATATGAAGGGGAGACTGCAGCAATTTTGCCATCAATGGAAGTTAACAAATTCATAAGATATTCAGGAAGATCCAGAAAGGCAAATTCATAGCAATTATATGCCTTCATACTAGCCTCACTTCTATCTAAAGTTATAAAGAAGAAAGGAAAAAAAGTGGGGCCACTGACCACAGTTTCAAAACGTATGATCTAGAAGCGTTTCAGATGAACCTCATTATTATGCTATCCACAGAGAGGTTCTTAGGATTAGGGACATCCTTTGATACAATATCACTATCTCTTTTTGTAACAGTTCTCAGGAAATCTCACAACTATCAGATTGTAAGGCTTTCAGAGCATCAATTGGCAAATAGCTCAGCGCATGTATGAAAGCATAGAAACAAGAGGGAGCTGTTAGCTCAAAAAAACCTTCAGACACTTTTTCTTCAGGTTATGGTAATGAAAAGTACACTTCTTATTATCAGGTTTGTAGGGTGACTATGTGGGTTTTGGTCCACACATTTTTTTGGATCCTACAAACTCATAAATTAGCTCCTCCAAAGATTCCTTAGGCAGAAATTGGTTAACTCTAGTGTCTCATTAGCCCAGTCTTAATCCCTCATGGTTCAATTCTGCTTATACTGAAGTCAATAACACCTCCATTCACTTCAGTAGGCACAGGATTGATACCTTAGAGTCTGGGGATACCTAAAATGTTCAACAAATAAAACTATTTCTTCTCTGGAGTAATTACCACTTGTTACATCCTAAATGAATAGCCCAAAAATCCAACTCATTTTAGGTAATTTTTCCCTACTCATAGATTAATTTGAACTCAGACATATTCTTAAAAACCACTTAAGAGGTTCTGTTCAAAAATATTTTTTTAATGTTAATGTAAAGTTTTACTGTGTTTCACTTTTGGAAGACTTTGATTCTGGGATGAATTTTTTAAGGGGATTGTCTCCCAGATGGTGGTGAAGTAGGAGAAGCAATGAGAGGATAGAATAAAAATATTCAAAGATTAAATTTTCAAGAAAGGACAATTATCCATCCCCAAGGCTTCTTTAATATTAATGTTGAAGCATCTTTATTAACATAAAATCACTTCTAAAAGCTAACTGAAACCATTCTCAAATTCATACTTTGTATCTAATTTAATATTTTATCATTCTTTAATATGATTATTTCTAGCTTCACATTGTGAATGCAGTGATTCACAAAATGTGAACTCATACAGTAAGAGTTTTGGTTTCTTTAGTTTTCATTTAACTTATTCATTATCAAAGACCGATGCAATGTACCACTGAGGAACTAGATACTTAATAATAAACCTTTTAAACTAATTTGTACCTATTGTACAGTATATACTACTTATTGTTATAAAATTATTTATTACTATATATACTATATAAGTTATTTAATGTGTATAAAAATGCAGTCTATATCATGTCTAAAATTTATTATTTTTTCCAGGCATGTTGTAGTGTTTTGTATAGGATTTGATTGATGTCCAGGTATGGGTTTGATAAACTGATACAACACTGAAAAGAACTCCTGTCCCACATCAGGTTATCAAACACACTATTGACAGTATATCTTTTATATTGCTCACCAGGCTGTTTAAATAAGTTCCATACAAGAATCACAAAGCCTGTGTTCAGTGAAACTCAATCTCAGTTTTTCCAGGTGAATTTATAGAACACCTGATAAGACTGAGGTATTGTACCAGTAAATACAAAACAAAACACAGAATGAAAACAACTGTGGAATCACGAGGTTATTTGTCTCAGCTTTGTGGTAAGCCAACTATTTATGAAATGTTTGGGAAAGTCAAAACTTAGTTTCCTATTACTGCCAAACAATGCTAAATTATGAGGCACAATTATTTCCACTGTAAAACAAGAGTAAAGAATTTCATTTATGTTCTTGTGTCTTGTTTTTCACCAATTCTCCCTTATCTCCCCACCTAACCCCTCCAAGTTTTTTCCTTCTCACTGAAACTTTAAACAGAAATTGTATTCCACTTGTTTCTTGTGGAAATGTTTTGCCATCCAAAAATATCACTCAGACCTTCATTTGGAATTATGCATATTTATCACTTTTATGGTCTGCCAACTGTACATTTACACTATGCTCTCCACGTTTTGGTGAACGTTTCAAAAATATATCAAGATTCCTCAAGCTGTCTAAACATTGATCAGTGTAAAAATGAAAAACTAATCTCTAAATGTTCAGACTCTCTCAGACTGTAATTTTTGTTGAGGAATTTAAACAATAATGTTACAAATCATTAAAAACAGATTACACCTATATAGATATCTGAAAGCATCAGCCATCTTAAGTTTTATTTAATACTTTTTTACAGTTAGTCTAAAATTACACTGTATAGTTACCACACTGTACCTTGTCATCATTGGGTCATTCATTTCTGTGTTCCAGATATGGCTGTAGAAGACAACTGTAATGCAAAAGTTCTTCTGCTTAGTTGTGGGAAATTATTGTACATGGAGCCTTTGGAACAAGGGACTACTTTTAAATGTCTAGTCACCTCACAGTATATGTAGAGCATTTCTTAGAGGAAGTAAGCACAAGGCCAAAATCTTTGATGTGTGATCCACTGTAATTCCTTTAATGTATTCAGTGGCTTTTATATGATGAATGCAGTGCGACCAATTCTGACCTTGGTGTGGGTCAGTGTATTTCAATGTGACCTTCCTATATGAATATTACAGTGGCACCCACCTGCCACCACTACTGTAATTAATATTTATTTAGTTCCTTAAAGATGTGCCATAGTGAGTCCCAAAGTCAGAGTAATTGAAATAATTAAACAGTATATTGAATATATTTGCAGGGCTTTAACTTTTATATGTAATACAATACCTTTTCACTCGATCAGAGGATCTCAAAGTGCTTTAAAAAGAATTTATGAAGTCTCACAACAGTACCGGTACTCTAAGGTAGAGAAATATTATCTCCATCATACATATGAATAAACTGACAGACAAAGAAGTTAAGTGACCTCCCTAGGTCACAGTGGGAGAACAGGAATGAAATATGGGTCTCCTGATTTCTACTTCTATGTTGTAACCAGAACAGCACACTCAGTTCCATAGGGAGGATTATTAGCAGAATGCAGGCTATGACAACCTCAAGAAGTGAATGCAGATCTCCTGACTTCTGCTCCTATGCATTCACCATAAAACCATCTTTCCTCTCTTTCTTTTTACCTTTTCTATGAAAATTATTCCTGTGAAAGAGATATGCAATTGAAAGATAAATGGAGACTGATGATTCTGCCACAATGGCTGATGGAATTGATCAAGAAAAGGTCACAAAGTAGTTAATTATACCTTTTGTTGGACCAATGGCTGTGCCATACCTTAAGCAAGGGGTAGGGGCATTGTCCGGCTTGTCAGGGTAGGGATATAGCGCTTTACAGTGGAGTGGGAGGGGAGGGGTGAGAAAGAAGCACAGAAGCTTCTGCAAACCTAGAGTGTGTCAGTATGGTTATGCCGACTCATCCCCAGGGACTGGAAGGGCTGCGGAGTTGATAAAGGGCAAACATGGCGGGAGAAGCCCTTTTCTCCAGACCTAGGATTACCACCTTTGAAATGCAAAAACTCCAATATCCCCCCACCCCACATACAAGACAAGCCAGCTGCAATCCCAACCAAAAGACAACTCCACAACTCCCCCTTCAACAGCGACTTATAGTATCTTGAGAGATAACACATATAGATAAAATTGATAACATCACTGATGATAAACGCATTTGTTTTATCAGCACATTTTACCAGTTAGTCTTTGTAGTCTGTTTTGTTTAGCCAGTTGTCACTGAATGTACAGTTTCTGATGTGAGCTTTTATTTGGGGGGGGAGTGCAGTAGGATCACTCGCACCATCACCCTGTTCTTCCATTATTTAATATGTCTTGCACGTCTCCTCACTCTCGCGTGACCCACAGCCTCTCTCACACATGCATGGTGCACTTGCATGTCGGTGGGCAGAGAGCTGCTTTATTTTCAACTGTTTGGATCTGTTATTGCTTACACCTGCGGAAGTGGGAACACTGCAGCATCTTTAGCTGGACACAGACACTTTTACCATTAGATATCCCGGTGTATTGTGATGATAATGCAAATCTTTAGACCAACGTAAAAAAAATGGCAGATTTTTTTTTTTTTTACAACTAGCAAATCCATAAAAATAAAACATACAGGCTGGTCAAATATTGAGGTGGCATTCACCCTCCCTCCCCTGGGAAGTGGCAAAAAAAAAAAAAGGTTTGGTCGGGACTTGCTGCAGGCACTGCACTAGCTGCTCCTTTATCGTGAGGCTGGGAAGGAATTTTTCCCTCACCACCAGATTGGCCAAGGTGGAATAGTGGGTTGGGGTGGGGTGCTTTGTTATGTTGAGTAGGGAAGGGAGTTAAACTATGATGTTGCAGGACATTATGTAAGTCTGAGGCAGATGTCCAGTGCAAGTGCTCCACAGGGGAAGTATACAGTGACCAGTTAAATGGCTTGGTAAAGGACATAAAGGAGATGCTTGTTAAAGGAGCAGAATGGGGGAGAGAAGGGATTTGGGGCTCCTATGACTGGCACAGCAAGGAGCCAACCCCACTTCCTTTATAGCCCACCTTAACCCTCATTCAAGGGGTTGCGGGGGTTGGGATGGTAAGATCCAAGCAATGGGTTGACTGGGGACCGTGATAGAAAAAAGATAGATATTGAAATGATCATGGAGTTACCTGCACTGTACACTTTTATTTGCTGGGTCGTCCCAGGCATCTAATAATAAAGTTGCGGCCTGATTAAACCACAGCACTGTCTCCTGTCCTTTCAGTATAACCAGATAATTAGTTTATAATGCACAAGCTTTCATCTGAAAACAGTCCCTCGGAGTAAATGAAATTTTTGCCTATCTTGTAAATATTTCTGTTCTGAAGAAACACCTTTCAGAACAATTGTATGGGAAAAAAATGGACTGCACCAGCTGGGGTAAGAGTAGTGCTTGAAACACCCTTTTAAAACTGCTTGATCTCATCATTTCTCAGTACATAAATTTTATTTTCAGTGCTGTTACCTATACACAGCTGCTAAGGTGTCAAGGATTTCTTCCACTGCCAGTACTTGAATACGGTACAGGTCATTTTTTTTAGAAATTTGGTTATTGTAAGAGTTCCTGGTCTGCCTTTTATTTTGAAACTCTTATTTTGAACTCTGTAAATTTGTTATCTGATAATAATGCTCTTTAGAAGTTCCTATGCCATGTTTTGTTTTTAGACATTACTGTCTCAACTCCTCATGTCTATACATTTTGTTTCCAAATGTCGGGGAAAGGGAAGTGGGGACGTTAAGGCAGTAAATGATCTAAAAGTTGTTTCAGGTACAACACTAGTCCTGCAGTCACTCTTGCCAATTTTTGTCACATATTCATCTTTTTAAAAAATTATTTATCTATCCTGTTCAAATGTGAAAGACCCACATAAACAAAAGGTGAAGATGGCTAATATTTGGGGAAATCAGTAAAACTGACTCTTAAAGGGTTTTCAAATATACGAAGTTAAACACACTGTTTTCTCTAATCTTTCAGATGTTAGTAATCTTGTGCTACTTGTCACACTAGTCAGACCAAAATAATTCAGGCAATATTATTTTTAGTTGACAGTGTCTGTCTAATATTTAAACATTTTAATATTCCTAGAAGCATTTAGGACCTTAGCTCTTAAGACCTAGCTTGGCATTTTCCTATATTATAATTTGCTTAAAACACACACATTTGTAATATGAAAATAAAACTATTCAAAGTTATATATATTGCAAAGTATTATATATACTGTTTATCTAGCTATCTTAGCTGTTTCTGTAGGGCCTATCATAATAGTATGCATTGTTTTTTTGTAAATCAAACATGCGCACATGACTGGTTAGCCACATGCACTCCCAAATATCTGACCTGTATTTGTGAAGCTTTATTATTCAAATACAAGATTTTAAAATAGCAGATATGGATATGCTAATGTTATTTTCTGGTTGTGGAGCATATAATAGAGTATTATTATACTAATACAACATACTATTGCATATTAGAATTCTTCCAACTCCCTATCCTTTTTGACATAGTATATGTCAGGTTTGTGAGTCACCTGCTTGGAATGGACATGAACAACCACTCTAAGAAGAAAAAACAGTTACCCACCTTTTAATAACTGTTGTTCTTCGAGATGTGGTGTTCATGTCCATTCCAATACCCACCCTTCTGCCCCTCTGTCGGAGTGCCAGCAAGAAGGAACTGAGGGGGTGGAGGGTCGGCGGGCCCCTATATAGGGCACCACAGTGGCGGCACTCCAGGGGCGCCGAGTCCAACCCTACGGACGCTGCTAGGGTAAAATCTTCTGGTTGGCATGCACGCGGCACGCACACACCTGCTTGGAATGGACATAAACAACACATCTTGAAGAACAACAGTTACTAAAAGGTGGGTAACCATTTTTTTCTTGGGTAAGATGGACTGCTCAAAAACTTCCTTCTTTGAGTAGTGTCCCTATGGATGCTCCACTGTAGGTATGCTTGCATCCCTTCAGTAGCATACACATGCTGTCTCTCCTCATGCCCTGCCATGAGGCTAATTACGTGCAGGCTAACCCCCCTCAGTCTCTTCTTAACCGCCTCTGGCTAGAGACAGAGCTAGTTGCAGTCCGTTATGATGATTGCTTTCAATTTTGCATTTCTATAGTTAGTTAACCTCTTAGTACCTATTGTAGTTATAGTTGTTGTTTTTTCCCGTTTTCTTTTTTCTCCTTCATTTTTTTTTAAAGACTTAATTTCCCCCAGCTTTTTTCCTTGTTGGGGACCTTTTCCCCAGTGGGGTATGCCCAGTCCACTGGCCTTCAAGAAGTGCTTCTTTTGCAAAGAGGTGATTCCTGTCGCAGACAAGCACTCCCAGTGCATTTGCTGCCTCGGGGAAGGCCACATTCAACAAAAGTGTGGTCTCTACCAGTAACGCAGGTCCTGGTCTCAAGGATAGAGAACTCAGACAGAAGATAATCTTCATGGTGGTGACCCTCCAACCCTCTCCAGACCCGTGCCACGAGTCACCTGGCAGACATGAGTCTTCCCCACAAGCCTCAACATCTAAAGGTTGTGGGTCGAAGAAACAAGCTGCTCACCTCCCTCATAAATTGTTGAAAAAAAGGAGTGGGAAGTCCCCACAGTGATCACCAAGATACCCAGAAGTGCTCTCTGGCATGTTTGGTATCCTTGGTACCTTTTGCACCGACACCTTCGCAGTCCAGTACCCCTGGCTTATGAAAGTCCAAAGCAGTGTGTACCATCAACAAGTGTATAGACCCAATAGGCATGGGCACTAAGTCAAGGGGACATGGACAAGAATAAGCACTCCATTAAGAAGGCATTTCAGGTACACAGTTCTGCATCGGTACTGTCATCTATGCCTCATCCAGCACCAGAGCAACTGGTACGGAGAACTTCTGAGTCCCTCCCAGTACTGCCAACGGCAGTGAGTTAGTCAGTACTGCCAGTATTCTGACACTTTAGGGACCTCTGTGTATCTGTTGTACTGGAGTCTACTCTTCTCAGTGCTGGGACCTCTGCACCAAGTTTTTGCCCTGCATAGGAATCTTCCCTGCTGCCCTGTCACGCTCTCCTGCTCTCTAGTGAGGGCTTGGATAGTAAACCTGAGAAGGTTGCATCACATTACTCCTCCCAGACTACTTACGGTGCCCAATATCAACAGGGCCCTCAAGCATACCCTCAGATGGCCCCACTACGACCATTGTGATATAGCCATTCACAGGCTCCGCGCCAGTGGCCATACTGGGACCCTTGGGCTGTATATCGCCTGCATGCCTCTTGAGCTTCTAGCCCCACCCAAGAACTCTTCAGCCACAGCGTCCAGAGCTTTGGAACTTCAGGAAGAAATTGTGGAGGAACAGGAGGGTGGTGCTGAGGAAGAAGTGATCCTGAAGACCATATCCTTCTCTTCTACAGATGAGGCCGTCATGCCTTTCCCACTGTCTCTGGCTGACGACTTTTGCCTCTTCTGAGATCTAGCAAAGAGAGTGGCAGACACTTTCCAAATACCACTAGAAGAAGTCAAAGACACCCTCCATTGTCCCCTTGACATACTCCATTCAGCCTCATCCTCAAAGATTGTTCTACCTATTAACAAGGCCATTCTGGATCCGGCAAGAACCATTTGGCAGACCCCAGCATTGGTAGCACCTACCTGCAAGTGGGCGGGCAAACAATATTATGTCACACAAGGGAGAGTGAATTCCTTTTCTCCCACCGTCCACCCAACTCCATTGTGGTGGACGCCATTAATACCCACATCCATCAACGCCAGATGAGGTCCATTCTTTATGATAGGGACTGGAAGCATTTGGGCCTTTTCTGGAGGATGCATTCTCTTCAGCCACATTTCAGTTTCAAATTGCCAGTTACCAAGCCCTAACAGCAAAATATGGCTATGTAAATTATTCTAAACTGAACAATTTTATTGAGCAGCTGCCTGAGTCACATTATGACAAATTTAACATCATTATCCAGGAGAGTCAATTAGTAGCAAAGACAATGCTACAGTCTGTCCTTGATGAAGCCAACTCAGCGGCCAGGTCCATCTCCATGGCAGTAGTAATGTGTCGGGCATCATGGCTCCATATGTTGGGTTTCCCAAAGGAGATACAGTTGACCATTGAAGACCTTCCCTTTGAAGGCACTAAGCTCTTTGCAGAAAAGACTGAGGCCTCTCTTCATACCCTGATGGATTCTCAAGTCACTCTCTATTTGCTGAGCATCTGCACACCAGGACAAAACAGGAAATTTTGTCTGCAGCCCCAGCACAAACCATGTACCTCCCAATACCCAGCTCAATGTTACCGCAAGCCACAGAGGAATAAAAATAAGTTATCAAGGTGTAAATCATCTGGCCTGCAATCTTTCTTGTCTCAGCTGTCTACATCCAAGCACCAATTTTGATGTGTTGGTCAAGGCGAGAGTAGACCAACTCTCCCAACCACCATTATCAACCCATTTGGCCATTGGTTGTCAGTGTTCTGCAGCACCTGGGAACATACAACATCAGACTGATGGGTCCTAGAGATTGTTCACAATGAATACTCTATCCATTTTACCTCCCTGCTGCCACAAAAATACCTTTTCCCATCCCTCTTCAGGGACCCTTCTCACAAGAGATTACTTTGACAAGAAGTAGATCGTGTCCTGCAGTTAGGAGCCATAGAATCAGTACCTCAACATCGATGAGGCAAAGGGTTCTACTCTCGCTATTTCCTAATACCCAAGAGGAAGGTAGGTTGAAGACTCATACTAGACCTCCAAGCTCTCAACAAGTTTGTCAAAGGTCAAAAATTCAAGATGGTCACTCTAGCAATGATCATTCCCACATTGGAACAGGGAGACTCTTGACCTTCAGGACACCTACTTTCATATTTCAGTCCTCCCAACTCACAGATGATTTCTGAGATTCACTCTAGGACAAGACCACTACCACTACAGGAAATTACTCTTTGGGCTATCATCGTCCCCGAGAGTATTTTCTAAGGTTCTCTCAGTAGTAACTGCACATTTATGCTCCCAAGGGGACATGATTTACCCTTATCTGGACGTCATACTCATCACTTCTACTTGGCTGAGAGAGACCTGGTACCCTTACCTATCACAGCTCATGACTTGCCTGCCGATCCCTCCCCCAGCCATTTTGTACCTCCTCTCACCGAACAGAGGACATATCCTATATCCCAACATGGGGATTCTCTGCTGCAAGGTATGGCTCCTTCTTGGTCCCAACATTAGAAAGCTCTGCTCAAAGGAGGTACAAGAGGTATTGTTACACAGTAGAAAGTCCTTTCCTGCAAAAATTGTCCAGGTTTCAGATTTGGTGTACTTCCCAACAAAATATCCCCGACATCCATGACTCTTCCACTATGCACTGACCCTAAAAAGCTCAGGACTATCTATCTCTAAGCAATCTGAGTTCACCTAGCAGCTGAAACCAACCAGTAGAGGGATACTCAGTACTATCACATCTGACCACTAAAAGGTTCCTTAAGGGTACAGCAAACCTCTTCACACAACCTCAACTTCCTACTCCCACATGGGACCCAAACCCGGATATTGAAAGGACTGACTAGGCCTCTCTTTGAACCCATGGCCACCTGTTCGCTTACATACCTCCCAAAGAAAATGGCCTTCCTGATAGCAGTTACCTTGGCTAGGAGAACAGGGGAAATAGCAGCTCCTGGTGGTACAAACCCCCTATATTATTCTTTCAGGACAAAGTTATGCTCAGGCCCCACCCAAAATTCCCTAAGATGACCTCTCCATTTCATGTGAACCAGTTGATTCACCTTCCAGCCTTCTACCCCAACCCTTACGAAGATAACAGGGGGTCTATATTACACACATTAGATGTCATCAGAGCCCTAGCCTTCTACCTGGATAGGACAATGACTTTCAGGAAGTGCTCTTGAGTTTTCCTTGCCATTGCGGAGAGATCCAAGGGCTCAGCTATATCAGCCCAGAGCTTCTCTACATAGGAGGTCTCGAACTGCATTAGACAGTGTTCTCAATATGACCCCTCTAAACACTATTCACATGTACTCCATGAGGTCGACCTCCTCCTCCATCACCTTCTTCAAGAAAGTCCCTATTTCAGAAATCTATACAGTGGCAACATGGGCATCAGTCCACACCTTCACACAACACTATATGATCACTGGGAATTCTGCCTCCGATGTTACCTTCAGCTTTGCACTACTGTCATCTGTAACTGACCTGACTCTGAAGTTCCAACCTGCCAGTAAGGAGACTGCTCTGGAGTTAGCAACAAAGGAGCACCCACAGGGATGCTACTCGAAGAAGAAGTTACTCACTTTGTGCAGTAACAATGGTTCTTCAGTGGAGTTTGTAGCCTGCTTAATACAAAGAAAAGAGGTAACTGGTTTTATTTAATTCTAGATTACACCATAGGAAAAGACAATGGAATAAATTATTCCCAATTTACAATGATGTATATTTTGAAAAACCCCTGGGGCAGTCCCTCTTTTACATTTGAGATGCATTTATTTCCCAGGATACTAGACTTTGATATTGCCATTCAAATTCAAGGCTCTGCTAGCAATTTCTTTCCCAAAACTTTAGTTCAACTACCCAGAAATAGCTAGATTGGTCATTGAATTTAATTTCTACAGTATAATGATATATTTTATCTGTAACATGTTAAAGCAGATGCTGATTTTCTGTAACAAAGGTGTCCTGGAAAATTAGTCTTTTGTATTCAGTATCAAAATCCTAACCCAGGAAAAATGTTCTGGGGGAGTGGATTTTTCTTGTTCTTTTCCTAAGCCACAATCCTCTGCTGCACAGTTTGCCATATGTGTGCATATCTACTTTCACAAAGTAACCACAAGTTTGCTTTTCTTTAATTTCTTCACTTGTTTCTATTGCTGGTTGAACACATGCTATTTTTTGGGACTGGATGTCATAATATGTATTACTTTAACCTGTTCACTCGTCTAGCAAATACAAATATTATTTACCACTGAGTGCATTTCTTCTTCAAAGAGCCTTACAAACTAATCATTTACCTCACATAGTACTATGAAAATAAAATATTATAAACAAGGTACAGTAAAACACTTTTATTTGCTCATTGCTTCTCACTGTGTTAATAAGGGCATTTTAACTCATTTCTTATTTTAGCTTGTTTTTCACCTTTAAATTAATTCATTTATTTTAACAATGACAACTACATTTCCTCTTATCTGATATTGTTCATGGTCCATATGCCACATTTAGCGAAATAATTTCTCTGGAAATAGCAGGAGATGTCCTGTGTCTCCTGGTGTTTCACAGGAAACTGCTGTCACAGCAGATACCCATTCTAGCAGAACCAACATCAGTGAAACAACAAGTTGAGACACCTGGCTTCAATTTCAGTTTTGACTTGCAGGACCCATGTAAAAGAAAACCTCATTCTCAAAAGGTGATCAGTGCCAGCTCAGTGAACACAAAAAAATATGAAAATATCCTTAATCTACCATTTCTAAACTTTTCCATAAAGTGTAGTAGATACACTAGAATACTAAAATTGATATAAAAGTTATTAATTAAATCCACAATGGATAATTTATGTAGTCATCCAGGGTCACATTTATAATTGTATAATCGTTTTGTGGTGTTTATAACTTCTTGAATAGACATATAAACCAACTGTGAGATGGATTATTTTTGCAATTAGTATGTTGAAAATAAATGGCAAACAGTGACTGAAATATACACTAATGAGTTGTAAATAAAATTCATTCCTGGTTATTCTTTATTGTTTCAAATGACTGGTGTAGTTAAAAACTTTTAAAAAAATCTATAATCTAAACATTCTCCATTAACATTTTGTCGTCATTTAAACTAATGCTGGAAAGGGCTATGCTAGTTCCTGTGAACCCCGTGGCCTTTGCCTCTTTCTGGTCACATGTAGTGTTGCCATGAAAGTCAATTGACTCTGTGGGGAGGTTTCTAAGACAAGGGAGAGGATCAGATGATATAAAGGTTGTAAAGACCTCTAGACGACTCAAGTGGAGGGACACTGGAGACACCATAGCCTTTGATACCTTTGGATCAAAGGATGTACTGACTATGGGATTAGGGTGTATTAGGACACCATGCAAAATGCTGATGATCAGTGCCAGTCTGTGAAGTCACTAAACCATTTCCTGTCTTGAATATGATTTTTAATGGGGCGGGAGAGGGGGTGTCTATTGGGTGTTACTAAGACCTGGTTGGATGGTAATTCAGTTTTATTTTTTGCAGTCTGGTCCCAGTATTTTTAGCAAATTAGTATCAAAGCCTGGATTGTTAAGCATTCGGGAGAGATCATCTATTTAAAATCCACCTTTGAACAGGGAGCTTGGTTCTTGGTTAACACCAGGTACTTTGAGCAACAAACCCTCTTGCACTGGCAGAACCTACCTTTAGTATTTTCCAGATACACCAACTATGTTGTGTACAATTTTGACAGTGAACAAGTAGTTATTCACCTTATGCAGTAACTATGGTTCTTCTAGATGTGTCCCTCTATGGGTGCGCCACTGAAGGTGTGCTTGCATCTCTGCACAGCGGATTGGAGAACTACAGTAGCAGTGTCTGTTCTGCCTGCACATGTGCTGTTTCTCCTTATACCCTGCCACAAGGCCAGTCAGGGTACACAGGTCAACCCCCCTCAGTTCCTTCTCTACTGCACAGTCATGGACAAGAACTCTGAAGTAGAGGAGAGGAAAGCGGGTTGTGGTGCACCCATACATTTTTGTCCTTGGGCAATCTTACATTTCATTATAATAAAAAGAGACAAATCCCTCACAGAACTGTGTGAGAGCAGACAATGGATGGCAATCACTTTTTAGAGAGATTACAGTGAGGATTTCAGGACTGTTTAAAGTATGGATTATGTAAAGTTTGTATTTAAGGACTTCAAAAAATGCATAGAATTTTCAGGGCCTATTACAATATAGGGTATCGTGTAGATATGTGTCCAGGGAATTTTAAATACATGTATTATTGTGCAGAATTGTCTTAGTCATTGAACATTCGCTTGGAATGCTTGAATCTTTCTTCCACTTCTAGCAATGATGGCATCCATAATCAATGAAGTTGTGAGGTATTGCTAACAATTATTTTGTTCAGGATTCTTAAATATAATCCATTAAACTCAGGACAATGGATGAAACTAAAACTACTGCATTTGTTATTTCTTGGTACTCTGCATAAGCAGTACTCACAAACAAAATTGATTTTTGCCATGCTCATGCAATAACTAAGAATAATAATAAAATGAAAAAAGAGACATTACTGATATTTGAAAATCTGCTGTTGTAATTGTTACTCCAGGTATTTTGGGAACTTCTGTGTCATGGTTTGGAACCTCAGCCCTCGAGGGAATCCCCCTACTGTGTCCTCTCCTGTCTCCCTCACCTCACTCCTTACCCCTCTCTTCTAGCTCTGAGAAGTAGTTGTGCCATCTTGGGGGAGGGGCAGAAAAAGCCACCTACATCCTAATTTTGCAAGCCCTGCAGATTGCTCACCCCATTTGGGGTAACAGTTATCCTCTCTGCTCCTCCCTATCCTGGGATTTCCCCTGTCTGCCACTTTCTGGCAGCACCTATATCCCTTGCTTAACCCCATCCCTGATTTTACATAGCTGCCTCTCTCCTTTCTATACCTCCACCTGTTTGTCCCCTGTGCATACAGTTTGCCTCCCTGCAAAAATTCAGCCTATCCCTCCCCTCTGTTTTGCTCCCTCTGCACCCTTTTACTCCCTGTTAATAGTGTGGAACCTATTGTGATTCAAAGTGAGGGCAGAGTAAGGGTAGACATACCCTCACACTCCCCACCCTGGATCAGACTGTGGTGGGGATGTTGGGGACCTCCTCTCTCATTTCTGCTGCTTCCAACTGCTGACACTGCCAGTCCTACCATTTCTCCTCTTTTGAACACCACTGCATCTGACTCTTCTCTCCTCTCTCCCTCCATGTTTATGTCATCTGCCATCCACCCCACTCATCCCTCTCAGCCTTCCTCTCTTATTTTGACACCTGGCTCTACCCCTGCCTCTCTGCACAATCTCACCCTTGGTGACCAGCTTCCATGTTCTTGACCCATCTAGCCCCTTAGCTGCACATTTCCTCATTCTCACCTTTTCATTCAACCTGCAGCCTTAGTTCAACTCTACCACTCACCAAAGGGAACAGTCAGTTGACTTGGTTTTTACCAAGCACTACACTCTCTCTCTCTCTCCATGATTCACTGTTCTCCACTCTGGACTCTTTTGCCTCTCTCTCCCATTTCAGTGTCTGCCCTGCCAACCCCCAGCCCTTGCTCTTCCCCAGCATCTGCTGCCTCTTCACTGCTCTTGTACTGTAGAGCATCTCTCGTGTCCAGGCTGATTTCTGCCATCTTCCTAGCTAAACAACTGTACTTCTCCAACTTAATTGAGTACCACACTCACAATCCCAACTGTGTTTATTCCACCTTTTCCTCACTTCTCAAACCCTTCCTTTCTCCAGCTTCCACTTCTCTCTTCATACAGAATCTTACTTATTTTTTCAAAGAGAAAATTGAAAAAATGTGATGCGACTTTCCCCCTCCACTTGGCTCACTTTTCCTTCTCCTTCTACAACTCTCTCCTCCTCATCATCACAGACACTGAAGTTTCTCACCTGCTCTCCATATCTAGCCACTCTTTTTTGTCAGTGATTCACTCCTCCCCATCCCATCCTTTTCCTGATCTCCCTCATACCCACTCTCATCTCCTCCCTTACTCTTCTCCTTAACCTCTCACTGTCCTCTGTTTCTTTCCCCACACAATAGGAGCACACTTTAGCCTCTCTCATTTTTAAAAATCCCATCTTTGATCCACTTGTCTCTCCAGCTACTGGTTCATCTCCCTTTCATTTGTAAGTTCATTGAATGTGCTGTCTACAAACACTGTCTTGAGTTCCTCTCCTTCAGTTACATTTTAGACCCTCTCCAGTGCAGCTTCTGCCCCCTGCATTCCATTTCTCTCACAGAAGTCTCTTCTTAGTGAAAGCACAGAAGCAGGACTCCATCCTCATCCTTTTTTGACCTGTCAGCCACCTTCAACACCAACTCTTCTTGAAATCTTGTCTTCCCTTGGCTTCTGTGAGCCTGTGTTCTCCTGGTTGTCCTCTTATCTAATCTCTCCTTCAGAATATCTTTTGGAAGTTCCTCCTTATCCCCCTTGTTGCTTCGTGTGTTTGTAGGGGGTTTTCCACAGAGTTCTGTCTTTGGTCCCCTTCTCTTCTCCCTTGACACTTTATCTCTGGGAATCTCACCCGCAAATGCAACTACCTTCTCTATGGATGATTCACAGATCTGTATCTCTACTTCAGACCTGTCTCCTGTCCAAACTAAAATCTCAGCCTCTCTCTCTGATACCTCCTCATAGATGTCTAGCCATCAGATCAAGCACAACATGGCTAAAACAGAATTATTATTATTATTATTACTATTTATTATTTTATTAATATTTATTTTGGTACTGCCTAAGAACCAACTAAGAACGGGACCCCACTGGGAAAACACAAGGTAGTAGATTGTCCTTGCCCCCATAAAGCGTATAGTATAAAAACAATCTTAATCTACCCTCCAAGCCCTTCCCCCACTGCCTATCTTCCCAATCACTGTGGACCACACCACCATCCTGCCTGTCACTCAAGCTCATAATTTAGGTGTCATCTTCAAGTCGGACCTCTCTCCTGGTCATGACATCCAGGCTATGTCTAACTCTTGCCAGTTCTTCTACATAACATTGCTAAGCCTTTCCTGTCCATCCACATAGCTAAAAGTCTTGTCCAGGCTCTTATCATCTGGCCTCTCAAATACTGCAACATCCTTCTGTCTGGCTTTGACAAACACAATCTAGTCCCTCTCATATTTATTCAGAATGCTGTTGCAATTATCATTTTCTTAGCCTGTCACTTTGACCATGTCCCTCCACTGGCTCCCCCTTCTCTATTGTATCAAAATATCAGCTACTGGTGTTCGTTTTCAAGGCCCTTCACAGCCTGTTCCCACCCTACCTTTTATTTCTCATTCACTTTTGAGATGTCAGCTCAGTTACCAATCTCCATGCACTTGTTACATTTTTCCAACAAGCACCTTCATGTTTTCTCCTCTGCTGTCCTGTATGCTTGGGAGGCGCTCTCCGTAAACATCCACATCATTATCCTCCTTCAAATCTCTCCTCAAAGAAACCTCCTTTGCCATGATGCCTACTGAAAAATTGGCAATAGTTAGGCAGCTGGTGCAGTGAGAGTATTGTCTGTCATGCTGACCAATATTGTCTCATTATTTCATTGTACTCCCGTTTGTCTGTATCCAGCTAGTGTGTCTCGTTCTATACTTAGATGGTAAGCTCTTTGGGGCAGGGACTGTTTTTGTTCTGTGTTTGTACAGTACTTAGCACAGTGGGGTCTGAAGCACTACAGTAATACAAATAAATAATAACAATAATTAGCTTTTTTTCTTAGTTTCCTTGATACGGTCCATTGAATAAGGAGTTTTCTGGCATGGTGTTTTGTTCATAGAACTTGTGTATTCTCCAAGACCAGTACTATCCCGATGAATGATGCCTTGCATTTGCCACACTGCCTGTCTACCCTCCCCAACTTCTTTGTGGGAGCCATCAGAATCTCCCTTCAGGAGAGGTTTCATAACACATAGTAGGGTCTCTGGCCCAGTAAACCATGGAATCATGGAGTTGAAAGAGAGAAAATGGGGAGTTCATGGAGTACAGTACCGCAGCAGTCCATGGCTGCCCCCTACCCTGATTCAACCATTCCTCACTCATAGATCAGGGTTTCCACACTGCGTCTGGGATGGGCTATGTGGGTTAAGGTGAGGAGTGAAACACTGTAGGGGTAGTAGCACTCCCCGTTTCTGTGCCCAGATCTAAAAGGAGTTCACATCCACCACCCATAGAAGCAAAGGGAACAGTTTGACCTACATATACTGGGAGACTCTTTCTTTTGGATTTAGGATAGGGAGACGCTGTCACCTTCAAAACACTGTCTTCAATGTTTGTGGTTTGAACCAAATAGATTTGGGAAAGAGAAGAAATATGTGGATATATCCATTTAAACATTGACTGACAGTGACTTTGATTATTGTAAAATATTTGAAAATCACAACATAGTTTATATGAATTTTAAAATGCCATTTTCTCTGGTTTATTTAGCATTTTGTAGATCTCAGCTGAGCCATAAGTAACTTCTTTACCATGGGTCTCAGAATTATGCCTATTCAGCAGCAAGTAGTAACTGGTTCAACATGAGCTGTTTCTTGTATAAACATACAAAAGGCTTGACCCAGACTAAATCAATTTAACAAGAAAAACATTAAATCTATGTTTCCTGTTACATGCTTAAGGTCTTCTTTGGTTTCTTATGATTTTACTGTATTATTGACCAACTATCATAGGCTTTAGTTTATCCTCCTACACCACCAGCTGAACAGTTCAAATGGGATGGTGGAGTTATTTTCGGAAGGGCAAAACAATGACAATTATAACTCCTACATTGCATTTCAGCTGGTGAAGCAGGTTTTATGCTAGGGGTACGGAAGTCTTATGAATCTTGGCTTACTCTTTTTCCTGATTTCAGTTGCTAGAAGGGTTTCAAAAGCAGCAAAACGAAAAAAGGGTGCAAAGTTCATAGAATTTGGAACCATGTATATTCAAGACAAAGTCAATTGTAATACATTTTAACTTATCTGGTCCATTCAGGAAGTATACTGAATAAAATCAGGGTGTTATTCATGTAAATAATTGACAGAGAAACCCATGAGTTTTTATTTATAAATATATATGTATACAATTAGTTGGAAAAATTAGAAGCTATTTTTTTCCTCTTAGTATAAACTAACGCAATTCACTTTCAGATTGATAATCAGTCATTAGCAAAATGTAACCAGCCATTGATGTGTTAGTTCTTCTGATTCTTTTATAAAAGTCCTTGAAAGTACACCTTATGTGGTTGTATTGTTTTAGTTGTAGCAAAGGTTGGGTATCTCAACTCACATCATTTGCATGACTTATTTTCATAAGTGGTTTGCAAAAGCAATTTGGACTCATTCTTTGCATAGGCAGATTAGGCTTTCTCAGCTACAAGAATGGAGAACTGTGCATATATGCTTTGAAAAGAGTGCTTAAATAACCCATCATGCAAAGCAATACAAGCTAGCAACCCTGGGGAAGAATAACCCCGAGCATACATACTCATTGAGAAGGAAGTGCCTAGAAAGCTGAAATACTGAGACACCTCTCAAGATGATGATAGTGGACAGAAAGTTAGTTTACAGTGTAATATGATAACAAAAAAACAAACAAAATTAGGGCTGCATACCCGGAGGCACCATGCCATGAAATAGGGTGAGCATGCAGTGTTTTATATTGTAGTTCTGGTCTGAACACATCTGGGATATTATATATGCCTCTGGGCCCCACCTTAACAGAAAGTTATTAATCATCTGGAGGGGTTCAGAGAAAAGTAACAAAAGTAGAGGCTGGAAGGATTGATTTACAGTGTGAGAACTGAGTTTTAAAAGAACGGCATTTGTATGGAATGGTTAAGAGGTGGGAAAATTGGGAGGGTTGCAGAAACATAAGAATCTACTAATATTTCAAAGGTGCACATGTGAAGGATAGAAAGGAATTATTTAGGTTGTTACATGGGGTATTGCTAGGAGTAATAGGATGCAATTAAGACAGAGAAAATGTAGCTTGAGTATCAGTATGATAGTGAGATATATTAGGGTGTGGAATAGTCTCCTATGGGAAGTGGTACAAACATCATTGCTTAAGACTTTTAAAACTGAATTAAATGAAATGCTAGAAAAAAGGCAGTATGGGAACAATTTTGTATTGACGGTGGAACGGACTGGTTGTCCAATGGGTCTTTTCTATCTCTAGCTTGTTTGACTCTATGAATAGTAGTCATGCCTGTTCATTGCACCAGGAGATAAATGCCAGGAAGTTAGTTAATTTTAATGTATATTGAGATAAGTAAATCTAGTCATAACACAAAATAAGGGCCAAATTCACCTTGGCCAGCACAATGAGGAGTCGCAGGGACACTTTCAGAATGCATCTATTGCTCCAATAATCCTGTTGGCCCGGAATGATTGTGCAGCACAAACTTGGGAGATGCAATGCTGGGTGTAGTTTACTCCTTCTCTGAAAAGAAGTAACTGCACTCTTAGCAGTTGTATGATACCAACTGCCTCCGATTGAGGGGCTGAACATGCTACCTAATCGACAGACCACATCTTGAATTCCTTTTCCTTCTGCTTTCTTAAGTGTTGGGAAAAGATCCTGTCCTCCTGCTTGCACTGCAAAAGGGAGAAAGTTTTCTACATCCTCCTTCCTGTTTTCCCCTCTGCAGCACAGGCATGGTCTAATCCTAAGGTTTTCTCACTTTATAATAATAAGCTAGGGAAGCAATTTGGAAAGCAAGAAAATAAATATATTCTGATCCTATATGAGGCGTTCAGGGGACATGATTTTTGCAGAGAACCCCTTTTAGTATCAAACTTCCTTCAGATGTTGCCTTGTGTTCTTTCTACTCTGTTTTCTCACTTATGCATCTAATTTATCTAGTGAGTGTTTTGGAATGAAGGACAATCGAAATAAAAATGGCCTTTAGCCCAAGCATGTCAAATCTTCATTAAATTTGCTTGCAGTTGCATAGAATCTTTCAGATGTGAAGTAATAAAGATGAACTTTAGCTAAAGCACAAGTGTGTTGCTTAATAGTCCTCTAAAAATAGAAAGCAGTAGCAAAAGCAGAAAAATGTGTGTGAAATAATTTATTTTTGTTTAAATCTGTCTCTAAATGTGTATAAATGAAAGATAATTAAAACACCATATTGTACTGTACTTCCTCTTTGCTCCTTTTTGCATTTTTCATTTCTTTTAACCTCCTGGTTGGAAATACAGAGCGCAAATGTTTTTTATCTGGTGTCTCTGGCGGTAAAAATAATGATTGAAAAATTTGCTTTTTGGACTTGGATTGCAGAGGAGGAGAGAAGAAGGATTTCACTATGCCAGTAAACTAAATTACCATATGTTGTATTTATATTTAACACAACACACTAAACACATCTGTGTCTTTTGCTTTTGCTTTTTGGCTAATTTTTCCCTTTTTTATTTTATTATTTTAAAAAATAAAATTAATCAAACAATTGTTAATGTCAATTTCCCAATGTCAATTGGTAATGGTAATTTGTAATATGAATCATTGTAATATGCTCTGAAAACTGTGCCTTGCAACAAATAATTTAGTCATAGTTGTTTATAGAGAGGAGAGGAGAGAGAAGAGTGAGTTGAGAAGAGTTTTAAAGATCAATATATATTATCTCTGGCAACATAGTATGTAGTATACTTACTTTACTTTTTGAAGAAAGAAAAATATAGGACTACTGCACAGTGCCACTGCATTGCATAAACACGAATGATTTGTTCAAAACAATAGGCCCTATGACCATTCATGACATATCATTGATACTACACGTTTTCACGTGTGTGTAAAACTTGTGTTTCTTTAACTTAACACTTTATATATATTTTTTTTTTGATTTTTTAGTTATAGAAGAATAAGAAACTATGTGAATGGAAACTCCCAAAAAAAATATGTAAAAGGTAAATTGAGGAGAAGAGATTACAATTGGCAATTGGCCTTTTGCCTTTAAAATGAAGGAATATGAATATCCGATTATTTTTATTTTCTTTTGTATTTTAAAAATTATATTAAATTCAGTTTTTTTTTTTTATTACATTATTAAATGAACAGCTTCCATTACTCTGTATAGTTTCAAGATAGAGTGGGCCAGCTGATTCCTCTAAAGATTCTCCACTGATCTTTAGCAGAAGTCTGAAGACAATTCGTGGTACAATTATTATCAGAGGATTACTGTATTGCCTTCATAATTGTCTCAGCTACCTCCTCTGGTCCAGAAAACTCTGGAATGTGTTGCTGAACATGGGTTTCTTTACATGTATTTAAAGTATTGAATAATAAACTGAAAAAAACAACGCTGCAGAACCTTGCATTAGCCACACATTAAATAATTTGCTCAAAATGTTACTCTTTGTTTCCTCATTTGTCAGCAAACTTTTAATAACAAAACATTTTAATGAAATCTTACTATGATTAAATTATTTTTACACAAGAAGGCATATTATGGAAATTTTACTTGTACCTTTAGGGACTTATTAGCGAGTGCTGTGAATGGTTAAAACTAAATGTGTCAAAATAAATTAACAAAATACATTTTGAAATGTCCTTACTACTTTTATTCTTTCATGGATGTGCTAAACTTGAACAGATTAGCTCATAGTGGAATTTCTTATAGTACTCTACTGCATTCTGGTTGCAGAACACTTTTGGGTGACTTCGATAGTATATTTGCAAAACACTCTGTCTGGAATTTTCAAAGGGGCCTAAGGAAGTTAAGCACCTAAGACTTTCCATAGGATTTGGGTACCTTACTACTTTGAACTCCTTGGAAAATACCAGCTTCCCTTTTTTATAAGCTTCTAGTTCTGTATAGTCTTCTAAAAGTTTAAGTAATTAAGTATACACTTAATATATCGTCTTGCTATAGGGTCATATCCTGAAGTCCTTACTGAGAGCTTGATTCTGCCATCCTTACTCACATTTAATTTTTCCTTATTTCTACTGTTTTCAGTGGGGCTTCTCATACAGGCCCAATCCAAAGTGCATTGAAGTCAACGGAATGACTTCCCATTGACTTCAATGGCTCCGCCTATGATACGATACTCCTGAACATAAGAGTGGCAGAATTGAGCCCTCCTAACTTGTTGTGGGAAAATACCCATTGAGGTTAATAGTAATTTTCCTGATGATGATCGTCAGTATTTAGACCATATTTATAGCACTGAACAGAGTGGCAACTTTCTCTCTTTAACTCGCAAAAATCTTTGTATCATTATAGGAGAGCACTGAATTTGGGAATTCTTCGAGACCCTGGATCAGAGGTTGAAGACAGACAATACCAAATAGATCTGCAGTCTATCAACATTGGTACTGCGCAGTGGGATCAGCTGAAACCAGAGAAGGACAATAGTAAAGGAGGTGTGCTGACAGAGAGTGAAAGAAATTCTCAAAACCCAGCGCTTGAATGGAATATGGCCAGTAGGTAAGGAAATAATTCAAAACTTTGTGTCTTTCAGACAAAAAACATTGAGGATGCAATCTAGAGTATGCCTGATCAAAGTATTTTTTCACTGTTTTTACTTTGCGTTGCAAATATTTTCTATGAAATAGAGTTTTGAATTGTATGTTTGAAACTGTTATTTGTATTATTGTTACACTGTAATTATTGCATAGGTCTTTTGTGTGTCTATTTTCCTTAGAAATTCCTTTTTTGAATGGCTTATTATATGGCCATAGAAAATAACTCCAGGAGGAGACTTGGCATTCAAGTTCTTAGGCTAGGAACAATGGTTTGGGGTTTTTTTGTTTCCTTTGTTTGTATTTTTACAAAGTTTGAATAAAGCAGTTTAGACATTTCTAAGTTAGGGAAGGATAAAGTAGATTTTTTTCTATTGGCTCCTAAATGGTTTTTTTGCTTCTGTAAGGGAAAACAACTGCATTTGTAGAATAACACATTTCAGCTGATTTGCCCATAATGTGGACTGTAAGATATGCAAAAGAGACTTCCAGAGAAACAGGTTTAGCACAGTTACTCCTGGATTGCTCATTGGGAGACTTCCATTTGGCTCACCTGCTAAAATTGCTTCTAGTGGACTTTAAGGATCTTGTTCTGGATCATACTGAGTCCAGCATGAGATGAGAGACTTTGCTGTGGGTTAAATTCAGGATATAATGTAGCCACACATAGTAGATACAGCATAAATACATTTGCTTGGTATTTAAAATTTAAAAAGAGATACCTTAATTATTATGAATTAATTAGTTATCACAGTTTTGTTGCATTCCATGTATTTGCATTATAGTGGCTAATATACAGTGCTTTTGAAATTCATACCGAGATTAATTTATTTTCTCATGAATGAGCACGTTACAATGTGTACTTTCATTATTCTATGATTCATGCAGCATCTACCCTCATGTTTCGCTCTTGTAACTCTATTGACTTCCATTGTGTTGAGTACGTGTAACTGAGGGTAGAATGTGAATATGATATTTGAGAATCTAAAGTTTGAAAATACCTGAAAACATATTGAAAAGAGGTACAGCAGAGAAAATGAAGAGATGAAATGGTTGGTATTTATTGAGAAAAGGGTTTGTCTGTCTGTCTGTCTGTCTACTCGGACTTTTTATGCTTTTATTTCTAAACTGTAATTGAGATGAGGATTAAATCTTTTTGAAAACAACATGAAAATGATTAGAGAGACAAGAGGGTGAGGTAATATCTTTCGAAAACTTGTCTCTCTCTCCCCAAACGAAGTTGGTCCAATAAAAGATATTACCTCACCCACCTGTCTCTCTAATATCTTGGGACCAACACAGCTACAACATCACTGTAATAACTGTATACATGAAAATGATTAGATATACCAGAGATAGATTAATAAGCATTAGAATACTAGATAGGGAGAAGAGGAGAGACAAAGTGACAAAAGCACAGCATAATTCAAGCTCTACCTTCACTCCTACCAAGTTTTGCATGGATCTGAGAGTGCTGTGAGAGACTGGTGGGAAAAGCACCTTAGGATTTTACTCTGTCCCATAGGACCAATTACACTACAGCTGTATATAGCATTCTAGAATGCCTGTGGTTAATTTTGAAGTTTTAAAACATATGAAAACTTTGTTTTTCTTCTAAAATGCCTATTTAGTCATCTGAAAAACAGAATGATGATTTTAGAACAGCCAAAGGTTTATGCTTCAGAGTGAAGGAAGTTGGTATGGTAGCCAGGAGCAAGTGCTCACAGCTCATTTTGAAGTGTTTGTACTTAAAAAGGTCTGTTTGTCCAAGCTCAAAGACAATTTTTTCAAGCAAAACCACAACGTTTTTCAAATTTCTCTGGAACTTGTTCAATCCATATTCAGCGCATGCATGGCTTTGTGGGTCCCAGAATTGAGGTTCTTCCCCAGTGGAGAGGGTGGTTTCTCAAAGACACTGAAGAGGGATTGGAGAAAAGAGAGCAGTTCAGTTTTTCCCAAGAGGATGTCCAGAAAGATGATATACAAGCCATAGCAAATGGAGAGGGGTCAGGAATGGGCAGGCATATCTGAGTGTTATCAGCAGTGAAGTGATGAAAGACTACGGAAGTAGATGAGGCCACTCTGAGTGAATGTAAGGGATAATCATGGACAGATCCCTGGGGAACACCAAAAAGATAGAGGGAGGAGAAAGAAGAAGGTCCACTGAAAGTAATGATGAAGGGGCAGGAAAAGAATGGGGGAGGTGCAGTAATAATGTCTGCTGGTTATTCATTTATAAGGCATCATAGTTGGTTTCCTGTCTTTTGAAACATTAATTCTTCTTCGGGTGATTGTTCATGTCCATTCCAAGCAGGTGTGTGTGCACCACGTGCACGCCAGCCGGAAGATTTTCCCTTAGCAGCATCCGTAGGGTCAGCCTTGGCGCCCTATATAGGGGTCTGCTGACCCTCCACCCCTTCAGTTCCTTCTTACCGCCGGTGATGGCTAGCTGGAACTTTTGCTCGCTCTTACAGCAAGCATAGCAGTGTCCCGTTTAAGTGTATATAATTGTTCCCTCTCTCATAGTTTAGAGTTAGTGTTAGATAGTTAATAGTTTGGGAGGTTTTCCCCCAACGTACTCATCGCCCCGCTGGGGCATGCCCGGGTCCCCAGGGTTTAAACTCTGCAAGGACTGTGGGAAGTTTATGCCGAAGAGTGACCTGCACGCTTCCTGCTTAAGGTGCCTTGGAGAGAGCCACCAAAGAGACTGGTGCAGTATCTGCAGGGGATTCCATCCCAGAACTCTTAAGAACAGAGAGCAGAGACTCAAAGTGTTCCTGATGGAGGCGGCCTTACAGCCACACTTGGACCCCGAGCTGCCCGACCCCGGAACCGCTAGCAAGTCAGGAGGCCCAGTCTAAGATTTCTAAGTCCCGGCACCGGGGAGAAACGGGCCATAGAAAATCGGCCTCCGTGAGGCACTGATCACCATCTCCAGTGCCCGCAAAGAAAAAGAGGCCGTTGAGGGGCCGATCACCCCATCAGGACCTTAAAAGGCTGGTGGCGTCCATGAGTTCGGTGGGACAAGCCATGCCACAACCGCAACCTCCCATGGTTCCATCGACTTCCGCCCCGGTGGGGGTGCGGTCAAGTCCGGACCAGTCGAGATCCCTGGACCTCAATGAGGATGTGCGTTTTCCATCAATGCTGGAGGCGTTCGAGGCAGCCTCTGACTTAAGCCTCCTGGTGCTGGCCTCCCCGCACCGGTGGAAGGAGCCACAGAACATGGCCCGACCCCTGGTCCAATCAAGGGGCAAGCCAGCCATGATGTCGCCCCAGTTCCCACCCCACACCGCCCCTGTGGCGCCAGCACAGAGTGAGTTTTCGGCTATAGTGGAGGAGGGGAAGTTAATTTCCCTGGCATCCCTCCAAGCAACCCTGGATGCGGCGGACGCAGCCTCCCACACACTGGCAACCGGGCTGGTTATGCGACGGGGAGCCTGGCTTCAGGTCTCAGGCCTTCCACATGAGGTCCAGCAGACCATCCAGGACCTCCCTTTCGAGGGGCCCATGCTCTTCTCCGAAAAGATGGACAAGAAGCTCCATAGCCTAAAGGACTCAAGGGCTACCCTACGCTTGCAGGGCTTACACACCTCAGCCACCCAATGTAGGCATTTCAGGCCGCAGCCAGCCCCATGACCTTACCAGCCCCAAAACCGCACAAACGCCTCGTGTATGTGGAGCAGAAACGGCAGAAGGAGGCAACAACAGCCCTCCGGCCAGTCGTCTGGCCAGCCGCAGCCCCCATCAGGGCCTAGACCCCAAATTTGATGGTGCGGTTGGGAACAACCTACCGGTCAGGACTCTGGATCCTACCAACCCTACCTTTTCGTCACATCTGTCCCTCTTCTATTGTGCCTGGTCCCGAATCACATCGGACAGTTGGGTGCTCCGCATGGTAGAGAGGGGATATTCTATCCAGTTCTCCTCCCTCCCGCCCCACCAGCCCCGCTCCCCGTCCCTCTTCAGGGACCCTTCTCACGAGCAACTTCTAATTCAGGAAGTGCAGTCCCTCCTCGTAGTAGGGGCAGTGGAGGAAGTTCCTCAGGAACTCAGGGGCAGGGGTTTCTACTCCCGGTATTTCCTAATACCCAAGGTGAAAGCGGGCCTCAGACCTATTCTGGATTTGCGGCGTCTGAACAAGTTTGTAAAGAAGCTCAAGTTCTTCTTCGAGTGATTGCTCCTATGCATTCCAGTTAGGTGTGTGCACCGCGCGTGCACGGCTCTTCGGAAGATTTTTACCCTAGCAACTCCGGCGGGTCGGCTGGGCGCCCCCTGGAGTGGTGCCGCTATAGCGCTAGATATATACCCCAGCCGACCCATCCGCTCCTCAGTTCCTTCTTACCGCCCGTGATGGCTGTTGGAACAGTGGAGTGCTCCTTTGACCTCCACATCCCTAGCTTATCTCTGGTTCTTATTGTATTTAGTGTATATAGTTAGTTAAAATAGTTAGTTTAGTTAGTTTGTTAAGTAGATTAAGGGGAATTAGGGGGGCTGAACCCCTCTTTTCCCGAACCGGTGCGGGCTCATGCCCAAGGCACCGGGGTTTAAGCCCTGTTCGGCTTGCCAGCGGCCCATGCCGATTGGGGACCCTCACGACTCCTGCCTGCGCTGCTTAGGAGAGGCCCATCGCGCAGATAAGTGCCCTATTTGTAAATCATTCAAGCCGCGAACAAAGAAAGAGCGGGACCTTAGATTAAAGCAGCTCTTAATGGAGTCGGCACTTAGCCCTGCGGTGCCGACACCAACGGCTCCGCAGTCGTCTTCGGCACGGAGCGCCCCATCGGTTCCCGACCGGTCCGGTACCGAGACTCTCAAAAAGCAGCAGCCGGCACCGAAGCCTCGGCACCGTTCCCTCTCGCCATCGGGGAAACGCAAGCCACAGCAGAAGTCTGTCAAGGCACCTGCGTCGGGACCGCTCGTCCAGCCGCTAGTGCCAGCTCCATCGGCACCGGCTAAGACAGCGCATAGGCCATGCGCGGTACCGTCGACTCCGGCACCGACAGGGCCGTTGAGTCCGGTACCTCCATGCTCCCCGGTGCAAACGATGGTCGAGCTGCCTCTCCGGTCGACGCCCGAGAGTTTCTCGATGGCGAGAGAGCTCATAGAGCTTACAGAGGCACCGTGCCTCCGGCCCCCAGCACCGCCGGTGCGGGCTGTGCAGTCAGTGGGCAAACCGGCCATCATGAGGCCGCCTTCCCCTGACGGACAGGATAGAAGGCGTTCCAGGTCCTGATCCCTGAGATGGTCGCCTTCTCGACGATCCAGATCCCGGCACCGGTCACAATCCCGGTACCGTTCTCCTTCTCGGCGCCTGTCGCAGTCCCGGTACCGCTCCACATCGCGGTACCGGTCGCACTCCCGGAGACGATCCCGGTCCAGATCGCCCGACCATCAGTACCGTAGGAGGTCCGGGTCCCGGTACCGTTCGTGGTACCGGTCTTCACGCAGCCGCTCCCGACGACGCCACTCGAGATCGCGGTCGACCTCCCGGCACCGGCACGGTCGATGGTCCCGTTCTCGCTCCCGGCACCGCGACGACCAGCACCGTTCCCCGGCACCGTCCAGGGACAGACCAGCAGCATCCGAGGCGCAGTCTCTCAGTGCCTCTGCCCCCCCGTGGCCTTCCCGCCAACCTTCAGTCGCCTCCCAGGCGGGCAGCGGTGGTGATCTCCGCGCTGATCCCCAAGGCCAGGACCACGGACCTCAACAATGGGGCTTCTGGACACCCTGGGCCTATCACGAGGCTCAAGGGGTCCTCGTCACTCAGCAGCCCAGAGCTTCCGTCCACAGGGTGCCGGAAGCCACGGTCAGCAGACCTCCTCCATCACCTTTGGGAGAGGAACCACCGCCACCGGTAGCGGGAGATAATCCCACGCATGCGGAGGCTTCGCAATGTGTGGACGAACCGCCTCCGGAAGCCATGGTCCAGGGCCTATCCTCGTCTTCATCACCGGATGAGGCGGTGGCGGGGGCATCGACATCAGGTCCTCCACCAATTGACCTGCGGGCCCACCAGGACCTGCTTCGACGGGTGGCGCAGGCTATTAACCTCCCGGTCGAGGAGGTTGCGGAGGACGATGACCCGGTCACCAGCGTTATTGGAGCTGAGGCCCCGCTGCGGGTGGCCTTGCCCTTCATTAGGACCATACAGCGGAATGCCAATACGATCTGGCAGTCGCCGGCTTCCATCCCGCCCACCGCTCGAGGGGTGGAACGGAAATACTTGGTTCCCCCCAGCACGTACGAGTATCTGTACATGCACCCAGCTCCGGACTCCTTAGTTGTACAGTCCGTGAATGACAGGGAGCGCCATGGGCAACCTGCTCCAGCGCCAAAATCAAAGGAGGCCCGGAGGATGGATCTGTTGGGCCGGAAGGTCTATTCGGCCGGTGGCCTCCAGCTACGGATTGCCAATCAACTGGCTCTCCTCAGTCGTTATACTTACGACGCCTTGGTCTCACTCTCCAAGTTTACGGAGCTGCTACCAATGGCCTCCCGACCGGAATTCTCAGCCCTTATTGAGGAGGGCAAGAAAGCCTCCCGGTCCTCCATCCAGGCCTCTCTGGACTCAGCAGACTCAGGAGTCAGAACCTTGGCCTCGGGAGTGACCATGTGGAGAATTTCCTGGCTGCAGGCCTCCACCTTGCCGCCTGAGGTCCAGTATACTCTGCAAGACCTCCCTTTCGACACTAAGGGCCTCTTCTCCGAGAAAATGGACTCGAGGATTCAGACCCTCAAAGATGGTCGAATCGCCATCCGCACCCTGGGTATGCACACACCGGCTACCCAGCGGAGGTCCTTCCGGCAGCAACCGTACCGGCAATTTAATCAGGCCAGGTCACGGCCTGATAGTGGGTGCAGAGGCAGGATGAACTGTCGTAGACCATCGGGCAGCCAGCGTAACCAGTCCCAGGCGCCCTCCAAAGCCCCTCAAGGGCCTAAGCAAGGATTTTGATGGGACGCCTGAGGACGGCCCATCAGGCTATGCACCGGATCCTTCCCCGTTATTTTGCAACCATCTTTCCCACTTCCTCCCGGCGTGGTCCCAGCTGACATCGGACAACTGGGTGCTTCGTACGGTGGAGTTTGGTTACCGCCTTCAGTTTGTTTCGCCCCCTCCCTCCCACCCGCCCTCCCCGTCCCTCTTCAGGGACCCCTCTCACGAGCAATTCCTCTTACAAGAGGTCGAGACTCTGTTGAGTTTGGGTGCCATAGAGGAGGTGCCGACCGACATGCGAGGCCGGGGATTTTATTCCCGATATTTCCTAATCCCCAAGGCGAAGGGAGGTCTACGACCTATACTAGACCTCCGAGAGCTCAACAGATACCTACTCAAGCTCAAGTTTCGCATGGTAACCCTGGGGGCCATTATTCCTTCCTTGGATCCGGGAGACTGGTTTGCCGCCCTCGATATGAAGGACGCATATTTCCATATCGCGATTTACCCTCCTCATCGACGATACCTGCGTTTCATCGTCAACAACCTGCACTACCAGTTTACGGTGCTACCCTTTGGCCTCTCCACCGCGCCGAGGGTCTTCACCAAGTGCATGGCAGTGGTTGCCACAGCCCTCCGCCGTCGTCGCATACATGTGTACCCGTATCTCGACGACTGGCTGGTCCGCGGTCCATCCCGCCATCTGGTAGAATGTCAACTGGCCGAGATCCTAGCCCTGTTTCAACGCCTCGGTCTCATGATAAACGCCGAGAAGTCCACTTTAGCTCCATCACAGAGGGTGGAGTTCATCGGAGCGGTCCTGGACTCCAATTTAGCCAGGGCCTGCCTCCCTCGACCTCGGCACCAGACTATGGTTTCCCTCGTCCAGGATCTACAATCCTTTCCCACAACAATGGTACGGTCCTGCCTCCGACTCCTGGGCCACATGGCGTCATGCACGTTCGTGACAATGTACGCGAGGCTGCGTCTTCGCACATTTCAAACTTGGCACCGCGACCCCATAGACATGGTAGTCACAGTCACGAAACCGACCCTCGATTCACTCAACTGGTGGCTGGACCCGGAGATCGTCTGTGCCGGAGTCCCGTTCCACCCTCCTCCCCCGTCGATCACCCTGACCACGGATGCCTCGGCATTGGGGTGGGGGGCACACCTCGGCGACCTTCACACCCAAGGTCTCTGGTCGCCCCAAGAGCTTTCCCTCCACATCAATGTCAGGGAACTGCGGGCGATCCGCTTGGCATATCAGACCTTCCACGCCCATCTCCAAGGGCGCTGTGTAGCTGTTTTCACGGACAACACGACGGCGATGTTTTATGTCAACAGACAGGGCGGGGCTTGCTCCTCTCTGCTTTGCACAGAAGCGATGCTCCTGTGGGACTTCTGCATAACCCACTCGATTCACCTGGTAGCGTCCTTTCTTCCAGGAGTGCAGAACACGCTGGCCGACCATCTCAGCAGGTCGTTCCTCTCCCACGAATGGTCCCTTTGTCCAGATGTGGTGCACACAATTTTCCGAAGGTGGGGGTTTCCCCAGATAGACCTGTTTGCCTCCAAAGAGAACAGGAAGTACCACCAGTTCTGTTCTTACCAGGGTCGCTCCCGAGGCTCCCTGTCGGACGCATTCCTCTGCTCCTGGACGGATCACCTACTATATGCCTTCCCTCCATTCCCACTCGTACATCGGGTGCTACTCAATTTTTGGAGGGACAGGGCCCGACTCATACTCGTCGCTCCGGCCTGGCCGAGACAGCACTGGTACTCCCTGCTGCTCGAGCTCTCCGTACGGGATCCCATTCCCCTCCCATTATGGCTGGACCTGATCACGCAGGACTTCGGCAGGCTCCGCCACCCGGACCTACAGTCCCTCCATCTTACAGCTTGGTACCTGCGTGGTTGACCCACGCGGAGCGTGACTGTTCGGCGGCGGTGCAGCAAGTCCTGATGGAAAGCAGGAAGCCCTCCACTCGCTCAACCTACCTCACGAAATGGAAGCGTTTCGCACTCTGGTGCGATCAGCGAGGCCTTAATCTTTTCGTGGTCCCTATTCCTACGATCCTGGACTAACTCTGGTCCCTTAAGGAACAAGGACTCGCGGTCTCCTCCTTGAAGGTACACCTGGCCGCCGTGTCCGCCTTTCGACCGGCCGTAGGAGAACGGTCCATCTTTTCCAACCAGATGGTTTCCCGCTTCCTTAAGGGTCTAGACCGCTTGTACCCGCTGATACGGCGTCCTACCTCGTCCTGGGATTTGAACCTAGTTTTAGGCAAGCTTATGGGAGCCCCCTTCGAGCCCTTGGCCACGTGCTCCCTGCTCTACCTGTCATGGAAGACGGCTTTCCTCATCGCTATAACTTCAGTGAGACAAGTTTCCGAGCTTCGTGCCCTAACGGTTGATCCGCCGTATACCATCTTCCACGGAGACAAGGTGCAGCTTCGACCACACCCGGCCTTCCTCCCTAAGGTGGTGTCGGCCTTCCACTTAAACCAGGACATTTTCCTCCCGGTCTTTTTCCCGAAGCCGCACTCCTCAAGTCGTGAACAACAGCTTCACACCCTGGACGTCCGCAGGGCCCTCACATTTTACATTGAGCGAACAAAACCCTTCCGGTGTTCGCCCCAGCTATTCGTAGCAGTTGCTGATCGCATGAAAGGCAAGCCGGTCTCCTCTCAGAGGATTTCCTCCTGGGTAACATCTTGTATTCGGACATGTTACGAGCTTGCTCATGTGCCAGCTTGCCGCCTCAGCGCTCACTCTACAAGAGCGCAAGCCTCGTCTGCTGCCTTCCTGGCCCATGTCCCCATCCAGGACATATGTAGAGCGGCCACTTGGTCTTCTGTCCACACCTTCGCTTCCCACTATGCGTTGGTGCAACAATCCAGAGACGATGCAGCCTTCGGCTCAGCAGTTTTACACTCTGCCACGTCTCACTCCGACCCCACCACCTAGGTAAGGCTTGGGAATCACCTAACTGGAATGCATAGGAGCAATCACTCGAAGAAGAAAAGATGGTTACTCACCGTTGTAACTGTTGTTCTTCGAGATGTGTTGCTCCTATCCATTCCAGACCCGCCCTCCTTCCCCACTGTCGGAGTAGCCAGCAAGAAGGAACTGAGGAGCGGACGGGTCGGCTGGGGTATATATCTAGCGCTATAGCAGCGCCACTCCAGGGGGCGCCCAGCCGACCCGCCGGAGTTGCTAGGGTAAAAATCTTCCGAAGAGCCGTGCACGCGTGGCGCGCACACCTAACTGGAATGGATAGGAGCAACACATCTCGAAGAACAACAGTTACAACGGTGAGTAACCATCTTTTCCATATGGTCTCCCTGTCCTCCATCATTCCCTCCATGGATCCAGGGGACTGGTACGCCATCCTTGACTTAAAGGACTCATATTTTCATATCGCAATAGTTTCCCAGCACCAGCATTACCTCAGATTCATCATGGGCAATGCCCATCTCCAGTTCATGGTCCTGCCTTTTGGCTTGTCAGCAGCCCCGAGGGTCTTCACAAAATGCATGGCAGTCGTGGCAGCCTATCTGCACAAGTATAGGATTCAGGTGTTCCCCTATCTGGACGATTGGCTCATCAAGGCCCGCACCAAGGCACAGGTGGAGGCTCAGGTGGTCTTCATCAGATGGACCTTCCTCGAGCTCAGCCTCCTGCTGAACGAGGCCAAGTCCACCCTCTCTCCCATCCAGAGGATAGAATTTATAGGGGCAGTTCTGGACTCGACGCAAGTGAGAGCGTACCTACTGGAGGCCAGGTTCCGGGCCATGTCCGATGACATTCTCAGTCTCCAGTGTTGTCTGGCCACCACAGCAAGAAACTGCCTCAAGTGGATGGGTCATATGGCTGCGTGCACCTATGTGGTGAACCATGCCAGGCTCAGGCTGCGCCCTCTCCAATCCTGGTTAGGGACTGTGTACAGACCAGCCAGGGACGCGCTGGACTCGGTGGTAACGCTTCCCAGAACGGTGCTAGATTCCCTCCAGTGGTGGCTCCACCCACGGGAGGTCTGCGCGGGAGTACCCTTTATCAGCCCTCAGCCATCCCTGTCCTTGGTAACAGACGCGTTGGATTCGGGGTGGGGAGCGCATCTGGGGATCCTCAGGACTCAAGGCCTTTGGTCCCCAGCAGACCTCTCCCTGCACATCAACGTCGGGGAGCTACGGGCGGTGCATCTAGCCTGCCTGACTTTCAAATCTTGCCTGGCGAGCAGGTGTGTTGCAGTCCTCATGGATGATACCTTGGCGATGTTCTATATCAACAGACGGGGGGTGCACGCTCCTCTCCCCTGTGCCAGGAAGCCCTCGCGTTATGGGATTTCCGCGTACAGAACGCAATTCACCTGACGGTATCCTACCTCCCAGGGGTGCAGAACGGACTGGCGGACGCCCTCAGCTGCTCATTACACGGTCATGAGTGGTCCCTTCGCTGAGATGTAGCACGCTCACTCTTCTGTCTCTGAGGCTATCCCCAGATAGACCTGTTTGCCTTGAGGGACAACAGAAAGTGTCGATGTTTCTGTTCCCTCATGGGGCACAGTCCAGGGTCTCTGACGGACGCCTTCCTCATCCCATGGGAAAAGCAGCCTGCTCTATGCCTTCCCCCCGATTCCCATGGTTCACAGGGTACTCCTCAAGATCTGCAGGGATCACACTCGTGTCATCCTGATAGCGCCGGCGTGGCCGCGCCAACAATGGTAAACGTCGCTGTTGCACATGTCCACACGGGCGCCCCTCTCATTGCCCCTGCTCCTAGACTTGCTCACACAGGATTGGGGCCATCTCCACCACCCGAACCTGGAATCGCTCCACCTCATAGACTGGATGCTCCATGGCTAAACCCTGTGGAGATGCAATGCTTTCAGCAGGTCAGGCAAGTCCTCCTCGGTAGTAGAAAACCCTCCACCAGAGCCACACACATGGCCAAGTGGAAACGCTTCTCCATCTGGGCCGAGCAGCAGGGTCAGGCTCCATTGCTCACCCCGATCCCTCTCATACTGGATTATCTGCAGCATTTGAGACAGCTAGGACTTTCCCTCTCTTTGGTTTGGGTCCACTTGGCAGCCATCTCAGCATTCCACCCAGGAGCGGAAGGTGGTTCAGTTTTTGCAAACCCATTGGTTTGTCGCTTCCTCAAGGGCCTGGACAGACTGTTCCCACATACTCGACAACCAGCCCCGGCTTGGGACCTCAATTTGGTCCTTTCCACCCTCACAGGGCCCCCCTTTTAGCCCCTGGCTATGTGCTCTCTGTTATTCCTCTCATATAAGGTTGCATTCCTAGTGGCTATCACCTCAGCCAGGAGAGTGTCAGAACTCAGAGCACTGATGTCCGAGCCTCCATACACTGTCTTCCACAAGGACAAAGTCCAACTTAGGCCATACCCAGCGTACCTTCCGACGGTGGTCTCCCAATTCCACATGGGTCAAGACATTTTTCTCCCTGTGTTCTATCCTAAGCCACACTCCTCCGGCACGGAGCGTAGGCTGCATTCCCTGGACATTCACGTGCCCTGACATTCTATATTGAAAGAACCGTTCAGGAAATCAACCCAACTCTTTGTTGCTGTGGCCAACAGGATGAAGGGACTCCCCATCTCATCACAGCCTATCTCCTCATGGATCATGGCCTGCATCTGTGAATGCTACAGTCGGGCTAAGGTGCCTGCCCCACCAATCACGGCCCACTCCACAAGGGCACAGGCCTCCTCCGCAGCGTTCCTGGCTCAGGTCCCAACACAGGAAATATGCAGAGCGGCCACGTGGTCCTCAATCCACACATTTATTGTCTCACTATGCCATCATGCACCAGGCCAGAGACAATGCAGCCTTCGGCCGCGCAGTGCTCCAATCCACGGTGAACTCCAACTCCCCCCCACCCCCCCTGCCTAAACTCAGGCTTGTGAGTCGCCTGCTTGGAATGGACATGAACAATCATTCGAAGAAATAAAAACAGTTACTTACCTTTTTGTAACTTGTTCTTCGAGATGTGTTGTTCATGTCCATTCCAATACCCAACCACCTACCCCTCTGTCGGAGTGCCAGCAAGAAGGAACTGAGGGGGTGGAGGGTCGGCAGGCCCCTATATAGGGCGCCATGGAGACGCCACTCCAGGGGGCACCAAGACCAACCCTACGGATGCTGCTAAGGGAAAATCTTCTGGTTGGCATGCACACGGTGCGCACACACCTGCTTGGAATGGACATGAACAACACATCTCAAAGAACAGTTACAAAAAGGTAAGTAACCGGGTTTTTTTTACTAGTAAAATACCACATTGGTTTCTTATTTTAGATCCTTAGCTTGAAATAATTTGCCGGGACCTGGTTGGGGCTGTGATGTTAGAGCTGCAGATAACTTTACCTTCTCACAAAATTGTGCTGTCCAGTGGCACTTCTTGAAGGGCAAGATGGTATTGACCCCAACAGATCTTCTAGTTGGTCAGCCCAATGGCCAGACTGGCTTTTTCAAAGTGAGCCACATGAGGAAATGCCTTAATTCTTCCCACAACTGACTGGCATCAATATAATCAGCAGGGTTTGGTGTGTGCCTTATGGGTACATTTTTTGCCCATGATAGGAATTCCTAAAACAGTATTAAGATTACAGGATAAGGGAAGCAGCTGTTACAGCCAAGCTGCACATTCTCCTTTCATAACTGCTAGAACTTTCTTCCATCTTGAACAAAACTCTGAATATTTTTGTGTTCAATAACTGTGTTTTTTTGCTTTGAAAGCATTTTAAACAAATATTTAATGCGACATTTTAATTAGCTGGATTGACTTGATCTTTGTGATATGCAGTACTACTATTTTAATTTTATTCTACATTTGTTTAATGCAGAGAGTAGCTGGTATGTGTGTTTGCTTGTCAGTTTGGTTTAATCTTATATACATGTACCACAGTTCATTTTCAGGATGTTCACTTTTTTGCTGTTTACTTGGCGATCAGTTATGCTGCATCTGCGTTTATTTTATGATCTGTGGAAGTGATGTGCTGAGAACTGGAAGAACCTGTACTGATGTCTGCCATGTGCTAGGATATTTCCAGCATGCACCAAGAGAATGACTGCATGGTGTTTTACATGGTGCTTAGTGTTTCCAGGGTGAAGTTTATCTTGAGATTTCCTGAGAATGTTAAAGAGACTTTCTTTATTCTTTGTGTTAGTAGTGATACTATTTTCTTTCTTAATTCTTTGTAAGTTACATAGATATGGTTAGCATAGAACATAGGGAATGGCTCTTTCTGAGGAACCCTTGGGTTAGTTTTATTGTTTTGGTTTTAATACATTTGTTTGATTTCACTTAGCTAGTCCCATACTCTGGTTTAGTAGGTCAATTATTTTTTTTAAGGTTCCTCTTGTCAGATGTGTGTCTGTAGCAGTGTATCTTACTCGTTTCATTATTTTTGATGTTTAGCTGACACGTGTGTTGAAGTATAGAATCATATCTACGTCTTTTCCTCTGTGTAGCATTGCTTGATTACTAGGTTAACTTGTAGAAAAGAATTCCAGAAAAGCTACTGTTCTTTCATTTTCCAAGTGTATGTTACAGTTTCCAACACTGCAAGTATATTATTATAAATATACTGACCTTGGTAATTTTTAACAAAATCCTAAAACAGATGCTGCGAACACTGTCCATCCACACTGCATGAACGATAGGCGGCCATGGATGTGGTTTAATTGGGCTGCAGCTTTATACACTTATAATATCTGGCAGTACCTGGCAACAAAGTTTACAGTATAGAGAGGAAGATGTCAGCTCCCTGCTGATCCAGACATAGGACCCCCCCAATGCATTTCTTCAGGTCTCTTAATGGGGGCCAAGAAAAGGAGGGGGGTCTGCTCCACACTGATGAGACATAGGAGACCCAAACCCACCTTACTCAGTTCCCATAAGGGATGCTTTCCTTCAAATCCTTTTCCAAACCATTTTATCCAATAACCCACATCCCTTCCACACCGAATACCTGCACTAGACATCTGCCACAAGTTTTATGTATAAAGTCGCAACACTGTAATTTAACCCCTCAACTCCACCCCACCAGATCCCAGACCAGCTGTGGGGATGGCGAAAAAAACTCACCTTGCCCCTGCCAGTGACTGTGCGGGAAAAATTTCTTTCCAGCCAACCAAGGAAAAGGAGCAACTAGTATAATGCCCTCAGCATGTCAAAAGGGAACTGATACTTTTCCCACTTTCAAGGGAGTTGTGTGGATGAGTGTTGCCAGCCTGATCCTGGTAAAGAGCGTGTCTCCGTGGCTGCATGGAGTTTAATTTTTGTTATAGTCCTAAGTGGTGCACAGGATCTGGTCCAAAAAGTGAATGTAGCTGAACCACTCAGTAATAGCAATCATAATGAAATGAAATTTAGCATCCTTGTAGGAGGGGGAAATATCAAAGAAACCCACCATGATAGCATGTAACTTCAAAAAGGGGAACTATACAAAAAATGAGAAGGGTAGTTAAATGGAAATTAAAAGGAACAGTCACAAGAGTGAAGTGCCTGCAAGCTGCATGGAAACTTTTTTAAAACAAGGCTCAACCTATATGTATACCCCAAATAAAGAAAAACAGTCAGCAGACCAAAATCAAATGCCACCAGGGCTAACCAGAGTAAAAGAGGAAGTTAGAAATAAAAAATATATCTTTAAAAAATTGTAAGTCAAACCCTACTGAGGAAAATAGAAAGGAACCTAAACTCCAGCAAGTCTACTGGAAAAGTATAATTAGGCAGTCCAAAAAGAATTTGAAGAGGAACTAGCAAAAAACACAAAAACTAACAGCAAATTTTTAAAAGTATATCAGGAGCAGGAAACCTATCAAACAATTAGTGGGGCCACTGGATGATCAAGGTGCTAAAGGAGCACTCAAGAATGACAAGGCCGTTGCAGAGAAGCTACATGATTATTTTTTTTGCATTGATCTACAACTGCAGAGGATGTGAGGGATATTCCCACACATGAGTCATTCTTTTCAGGTAACAAATCAGAGGAACTACCCCCAATTGAGGTAGCCTCACTCAGAAATAGCTATCTGTGGTGTACTACTGTGGTGTACTGGGGATCAGGAATCATAACACTTCCAAATGTGAAATGTTTATACTTCATTATAGATGTTATAAAAAGTTCCCTAATGGGGCAATATATAAAAAGAATCCTGGAAACAGTCAGACAGTTCTAATAAGTTTATGTACAAATGAAACCTGTTCACATTTATGCCCTTTGCCTAATAGCATGTAGGGAACTGGGAATACTTAACCAAAAAGAAGTTTTCTTGATTGAAAACTGCTTTTTCAGCTTGTAGCCCTTCTCTCTCTGCCTCCTCTCAGTGGAAAAAATAACAGCCCTGAAGGAAATAAAGAAATATATCCTCTCTTGAGACCTCACCCCCATCCTCATGCAGTCCTTCTACAACACCCAGCAGCAACTTGTGCTTCCTGCAGCCTGAATAAACTCTGTTTGAAAAACAATTGAGGTTAAAGGCATTACTGCTGTGTGTGGTAATGAACTGAGTGTGGCAATGTACTGCATTTCAGTTTTGTCCTTGGCAGACCACCATCTGGAATGACTTCCTGGGACTCTCCACTAGTATGTCAGGGAGCCAAGGATCTATGGTACCAAATAGAACAAAATGTCACTCACAGTTTGTGAGATCCCTCTGAGAAGGTTTTTGCATTATTTCTTTAGGCTTTACTCTTACGTAGTTTTGAAAAGCAAATATATAAAGTTTTACCCTCATAATGGATGATGCTTCAATAATAAATAAAAGGAAAAAAAACATGGTCAGTAGGCGTATGGTATGTGTATTAGAGATTACTTGTGTAAGTCTTCGGCCAGGTGGAGCCGGCAGCAACCAGAGCCAGGTTTAATATCTAGGCGTTCCTTTTCAACAATACAACACAAAACCGCCAAGAGCCCCCATCCAGTAACCTGGGGAAATTACACACCACCCCTGGGCACCTCTGAGAGGCAATACTTCCCCACTCACAAGCACAAGGTCCGAGTGTAGAAAAGAAACTTTTAATGAAAGGAGGGAAGTCACCTGACATTAATTGGGGAAAATGCCGCAAGCAGGATTGATAATCATAAAACTGTGAGCAGGATGCCCACCCCAGAGTGTGTAGGGTAGTGTCTGCTGCCTCATGTTCTTCAGTTCTACAACCAAAAGTTCCATAACTGTGCCCCTCTCTGTTCCCTCACCATACCCCACTCACAGTGGTTGTCCTTGGTCAGTGAGGACCTAGGGTTCAGAGGTGCATCCATGTGTGTTCACCTCCTGCAGGGGTAGGGGGGGAGAAGGCATTTTGCTTGCCCCACTATCTGAGTACTTGCTCTGGCAGGCAGCCCCACCAGCTGTCGTTCTGCTCACCATCCCGCTCATTCCTCTCCGCTCCCGCTGGCCACCTGCTCACCACTTCCACCTGCTGCCTCTCTGCTGTGACCTCTGCAGGTCAGTCTCTTGCAATTCCACCCAACTCTTAGTGATTGTCAGCTCTCAGTGATTTGCAGCACTTACTGATTGTCAGCTCTTAGTGGGGGAACCTGAAGCGGACTGGAAGGAAACACTGTCCCTCCACAAGTGATTTCAGCTCTATTGAGCAGTTAAAATAACAAAAGACTCCTAATGTAGCCTATTTAGCTCTATCTTTGAACAGTGAGGAGGAACAGGTTAAACCAGACCAGGGACCATTAAGGAGAGTCCACACCGGGGTCTGGCATTCGAGCCCCTGGCTTAGTGAGATCCTTTCAGCTGAGGGTGACCCCCTCATTTGGGACAAGTTAAGCACAGTTCTGCTCCCCTTTACTCAGACAATAAAGACAGCAACATTGATGACATTTCACTACCTCTGCATTCCGTACTAAAGTGATTTGTAACCCAACAGTAGCCAAAGTTCGACACTTTGAGCAACACAGTTCTATCTGTTGGATATGTAGGCAGAGTAAGTGTGTTCATGTAAATACAGTTTTCTCCTAAAGTCTCACCCCCTCCCAGCTAGCACTCAGTGGAGAGCTCATTCAGACCCTGCTTACACTTGTGAAAATTTTAGGGACATAATGCAAGACTTTATTCAACTAACTCCTTTATTTCATTTATAATATTTACATTAGCTTAAATGTCATGTGCACATCATCATACAGTACGAAGCCTTATACCAATTACATGCAAGTGCATTATTTTATTCAGTACCCCACTACAAAAAATGCTGTTGGCTGCTGTCACGAAGATGGATGAAATGTTCTTTTTGCCCAGTCATTGCTATTTAACAGGAATACCTTTATACAGCCAGGTGGCTGGTACTTGGTCATCTATATTGGGCATTTATATAGTCCTCATGTCTGTAGTATCCGAGCACTTAGTAATCTTTTAATTTGTTTATCCTCACAATACCCCTGGGAGGTAGGGAAGTGCTGTTGTTTTTCGAAGAGTGTCCCTATGGGTGCGCCACTTTAGGGGTCTTGATGCCCTGCGCTTGTAATTGGAGATTTGTGGTAGCAGAGCCAGGTTGGGCAGCGCATGGGCCGTAGCCATCTTGCGCCTCTCCGAGCGGTTACATAGTGGTGTGCGGCCAACTGTCCCCCAGTTCCTTCTCTACAGCCTTTGGCTTGGGTCTGAGCGATCATCAGTGCCCTCTCTTACCTCAGATCAGATTAATAGTAGATAGTTCATAGTGATAGTTTTAGATTAGTTGTAGTTAGCTTCCCTATCCACTTGCCCTAATCTAATTTCTTCAATTTTCATTTTAAAAAAAATTCCTTTCACCTTCCCTGTCTACCCCTGTCACTCCAGCAGGCATTCAGCTTTAGCCTCAAACAAGAGACCGACTGCATCAGGCATGCCCGGCTCACCTAGCTTTAAATGCTGCCTGACATGCAGACTTTCCATACCGGTCTCGGACAGCCACGCTTGGTGAGGCACACGTTATTCAAAGGTGCCCACACTGCAGAAAACTGACAGCCAGGACAAAAAAAAGGCAAGGATCTCCAACTGAAGCTTCTTCTTCGAGTGATTGCTCCAATGCATTCCAGTTAGGTGTGCGCGCCGCGCGTGCACGGCTTCTCCGGAACTTTTTTCCCCTAGCAACCTCGGCGGGCCGGCTGGGCGCCCCCTGGAGTGGCGCCGCTATGGCGCTAAATATATACCCCAGCCGGCCCGTCCGCTCCTCAGTTCCTTCTTACCGCCCGTGACGGCCGGTCGGAACTGTGGAGTGCTCTCTGCCCTCCACCACCCTAGCCTTCACTCTTCGTTTTTTTATATATATATAGTTAGTTGTATAGTTAGTGTTTCAGTTGTTATAGTTATCTTAGTGTAGTTGTTCTAGGTAGTAGTTGGTTAAGGGGGGTTTCCCCCCCCTTTTCCCTCCCCGGTGCGGGCTCATGCCCAGGGCACCGGGCTTCAAGCCCTGCGCTGTGTGCCAAAAGCCTATGCCCGTTGGCGATCCACACGACGCTTGCCTCCGTTGCCTCGGAGAAGGACATCGCACCGACAAGTGCGTTATCTGTTCTGCTTTTAAGCCACGGACACGCAAAGAACGGGACCACAGGCTTAAGCAGATACTTATGGAAGCGTCGCTCCAACCGGCGGCACCAGCGACGCCGGCACCGAGAACCTCCTCGGTTCAGAGCGCACCAGCGGCACCGGGCCGCCCCGGTACCGAGGTCCCGCAGGCCCCACCCCCGGCGCCGAAGACCCGGCACCGCCGCTCGCCGGCGAGAAGCGACTCGCCAAAGCCGTAGCTAAGTCCCGTGCTGAGGACTCAGCTAAAGTGCTTGTGCCGCCTGCGCCCCCAGTGGTGACCGCGCGCAAGGCAGACACTGTGCCGTTGACTCCGCCAGGTCCGTCGAGTCCGGCACCGCCGCGCGCTCCCGGTGCCGTCGGAGTTGAGCCAAGGCTGCCGGCGGCGCGGAGGCGTACTCCGCGCGCGAGCTAATTCAGCTCGTAGAGGCACCGAGCCTCCGGCCCCGGCACCGCCCGGTGCGGGCTGTTCCGTCGACTGGAAAACCGGCGAGGATGGTCCGACCACCATCTGTGGACCACCGCACGGTCGGCACTCGGTCCCTTTCGCTCCAGGACCGTCGCGCTCACCGTCCAGCCGATCGAGATCTCGGCACCGCTCCACATCGCGGTACCGCTCGCCATCTCGCCGCGTCGCAGTCCCGGTACGATCGTCATCCGGTACGGTCGCACTCCGGCACGGTCAAGGTCCCGATCACCGTCGCGTCGGCGCAGCCGAGGTCCCGTCCGGCACCGTTCCCGACACGGAACTCCGCAGTCGCTCCGGCACCGCAGGTCCGGCTCCCGGTCGAGCTCCCGGAACCGGTCGAGCTCCGGCACCGCGGTGGCCGTTGGTCGAGTCTCCTCCCGGTACCGGACGGACGGACACCGGGCCTCCAGACCATCCGGCAGTATCCCGCAAGCCTCGGTTTGGGCTCCGCCCCACCCTGGCCGTCGTCCGGCATCGGTCGCCTCTGGACGGACGGCACCGGCTCATTGCCGCCAACCCCACGACCACCCTCAAGGGGCTCAGCAGTGGGGATTCTGGGTGCCCTGGGGTCATCACGGCGCAAGGCATTCCGCTTCCCCCACGAGACATCGCCGCGGAGCGCAGGGTGCCCGAAGCGTCGATCAGTCGCCCTCCGGGGTCACCTCCCCGCGAGCCCTCGATGCCGCGGGACCACCAGGCCCCCGTCCAGCCTGACCTGGCTGAGGCGCCTAACGCCCTCCGTGGAGGCCATCGGACAAGCAATGTCCTCGTCATCGTCCCCGGACGAAGCGGTGGCTGGGACTTCTGCTAAAGACCCGCCCCCCATTGACCTTAAAGCCCACCAGGAACTACTCCGTCGGGTGGCGACGGCCATGGGCCTTCCGGTGGCAGAGGTCCAGGAGGATGAGGACCCCATAACTAATGTGGTCGGTTCGGACACTCCAGTGCGCGTGGCACTGCCTTTTGTGAAGACCATACAAAAGAACGCGGCCACACTCTGGCAAACACCGCGTCCATCCCCACTGCGCGGGGTAGAGCGAAGTACTCAGCCCCCCCCACGGGCTATGAGTACTTATACTCGCACCCAACCCCGGACTCGCTTGTCGTGCAGTCTGTGAATGGCCGTGAACGGAACGGTCAACCGGCCCCGGAGCCCAAATCCAAGGACGCTCGGAGGATAGACCTGCTAGGCCGTAAAGTCTACGCCGCGGGCGGCCTGCAGATGCGCATAGCCAACCAAATGGTCCTCCTGGCCAGGTATGTGTTTGACATCATGACATCCCTGGCAAAATACACCGAACTTCTGCCGACAACTTCCCGCCAGGAGTTCTCGGCGATGCTCGAGGAAGGAAAGACGTCCTCACGTTCGTCCATTACGGCGGCCCTCGACGCGGCGGACTCGGGGGCGCGGACAATAGCGACAGGGGTGACGATGCGTCGCATCTCATGGCTGCAATCCTCTACGCTCCCACAAGAGGTGCAGTACACGCTGCAGGACCTGCCGTTTGACACGAAAGGCCTATTCTCCGAAAAGACCGATTCGCGGATACAGACCTTGAAAGATGGGCGTATTGCCATACGAACTCTTGGCATGCACCGCGCCCGGCTCCGCAACGCAGGTCTTTCCGGCAGCAGGCCCCTCGGTCCTTCCCGCAGCAGCGTTACCGTCCGTACACGTCTAGACGTCAGGGACAAAATCACCGGCGGCCTTCGGGTAACCGTCGCAACCAGTCCCAGGCCTCTTCCAAGGGCCCGCAAGGGTCCAAGCAGGCCTTTTGATGGGACGCCCGAGGGCGGCCCATCATTCTCCACCTCGGATCCTCCCCGTTTGTTTTCCAACCGCCTCTCCTATTTTCGTCCTGCGTGGTCCCGAATAACATCGGACAGCTGGGTTCTTCAGACTGTCCAGTCGGGATACCGTCTACAGTTTGTTTCGCCCCCTCCTTCCCACCCACCCTCCCTGTGCCTCTTCAGGGACCCATCTCACGAGCAAGTCCTCCTGCAAGAGGTCCAGACTCTGAGCGTGGGTGCCATAGAGGTAGTGCCTCCAGACAGAAGGGGCAGGGGATTCTATTCCCGTTATTTCCTCATCCCCAAGGCGAAAGGAGGGTTACGTCCTATTCTGGACCTTCGCGAGCTGAACAAATACCTGCTCAAGCCCAAGTTTCGCATGGTCACCTTGGGGACCATCATTCCCTCTCTGGATCCGGGAGATTGGTTTGCCGCCCTCGACATGAAGGACGCTTACTTCCATGTCGCAATTTACCCCCCTCACAGGCGCTTCCTTCGGTTTCTAGTCAACAAAGACCACTACCAGTTCGCCGTGTTACCTTTCGGACTTGCCACGGCACCGAGGGTGTTTACAAAGTGCATGGCAGTGGTAGCAGCAGCCCTCCGCAGGCGCCAGATCCACGTCTACCCCTATCTGGACGACTGGTTGATTCGGGGGCAGTCGCAGGGGCTAGTACAGCGACAGGTGGCGGAAATCCTGTCCCTCTTTCAACACCTCGGACTGCTTGTCAATGCCGAGAAGTCTACCTTGCTCCCAGCACAGCGGGTGGAGTTCATCGGCGCGATCCTCGACTCCTCGGTGGGCCGCGCCTGCCTGCCGCGGTCTCGGCACCTGACAATGGTCTCCCTCATCCGGGAGCTGGTCAACTTTCCGACCACGACGGTGCGGTCATGCCTCCGCCTCCTCGGTCACATGGCATCGTGTACATATGTCACCGCGTACGCGCGACTCCACCTCCGTCCGTTCCAGTCGTGGCTGGCGTCGGTGTACCGCCCGCACCGCGACCACATCGACATGGTGGTCACGGTCACGAGACCGACCCTCGAGTCCCTCCGCTGGTGGCTCGACCCAGAGATCGTCTGCGCTGGAGTGCCGTTCCACCCTCCTCGTCCGTCCGCGACGCTGACCACGGACGCCTCGGCACTCGGTTGGGGGGCCCACCTGGGAGGCCTTCACACTCAAGGCCTCTGGTCGCCCCAGGAGCTCGCTCTCCACATCAATGTCCGCGAGCTCCGGGCGATCCGTTTTGCATGTCACGCCTTTCGGACCAACCTGCAAGGCCGCTGGGTGACAGTATTCACGGACAACACAACAGCACTAGCCTACGTGAACAAGCAGGGCGGAGCTCGCTCGTCCCCCCTCTGCAAGGAGGCGATCCTCCTCTGGGACTTCTGCGTGACCCACTCCATTCACCTGGAAGCGTCCTTTCTTCCGGGAGTGCAGAACACGCTAGCCGACCGCCTCAGCAGGTCGTTTCTCTCCCACGAGTGGTCCCTCCGTCCGGCGTTGTACACACGATTTTCCAGAGGTGGGGTTTCCCGGGTCGACCTCTTCGCCTCCAGGCGAACAGGAAGTGTCTCCAGTTCTGCTCGTTCGAGGGCACTCGCCGGGATCTCTGTCCGACGCCTTCCTCTATCCGTGGCAGACTCACCTCCTCTATGCCTTCCCTCCGTTTCGCTAGTGCACAGAGTGCTCCAGAAGCCGGAGGATCGAGCCACCATGATACTCGTGGCTCGGCCTGCGGCAGCATTGGTACACCCTGCTGCTCGAGCTCTCCGTTCGGGAGCCCATCACCCTCCCATTGTGGCCGGACCTCATCACACAGGACTTCGGCAGACTCCTCCACCCCAATCTGCAGTCTCTCCATCTTACAGCCTGGTTCCTGCGTGGTTGACCCACGCAGAGAGGGGCTGTTCGGCAGCCGTACAGCAGGTCCTGCTTGAAAGTAGAAAGCCTTCCACCCGTACTATATACATGGCGAAATGGAAGAGGTTCACGCTCTGGTGTGACCAGCAGGGGCTCAACCCATTCGTGGTACCCATCACTACCATCCTGGACTACCTATGGTACCTTAAGGAGCAGGGTCTGGCGGTTTCCTCTTTGAGAGTCCACCTCGCCGCGGTGTCCGCCTTTCGTCCGTCGGCGGAGGGTCGGACCATCTTTGCCAATCCGATGGTCTCCCGCTTCCTGAAGGGCCTCGACCGCTTGTACCCGCCGGTGCGTCGCCCCGCCCCGACCTGGGACCTGAACCTCGTCCTGGCCAGACTCACGGGTCCTCCATTCGAGCCTATGGCCACGTGTTCTCTCCTCTACCTCTCCTATAAGACGGCCTTCCTGGTTGCCATAACATCGGCAAGGAGAGTCTCGGAGCTACGAGCATTGACGGTGGGCCCTCCCTATACCGTCTTCCACGCGGATAAGGTGCAGCTTCGCCCTCACCCGGCCTTCCTACCAAAGGTGGTCTCGGCCTTCCACCTTAATCAGGACATCTTCCTCCCGGTCTTCTTCCCGAAGCCCCACGCTTCGCCCGGGAGCAACAGCTCCACACCCTCGACGTCCGTAGGGCGCTGGCGTTTTACATCGACCGGACAAGGCCTTTTCGGCGTTCCACCCAGCTCTTCATCGCAGTCGCTGATCGCATGAAAGGCGAGCCAGTCTCTACCCAACGCATTGCCTCCTGGGTGACCCAATGCATCCGGTCATGCTACGAGCTAGCTCACGTGACTCCATGCCGACTCACCGCTCACTCTACGAGAGCGCAAGCCTCGTCCGCCGCCTTCCTGAGCCATGTCCCCATCCAGGACATCTGCAGAGCGGCTACCTGGTCTTCGGTCCACACCTTCGCCTCCCACTACGCGTTGGTGCAGCAGTCTAGAGCAGCGCAGCCTTGGCTCTGCGGTTCTACACTCCGCCACGTCTCACTCCGACCCCACCGCCTAAGGTAAGGCTTGGGATTCACCTAACTGGAATGCATTGGAGCAATCACTCGAAGAAGAAGAAAAGCGGTTACTCACCTGTAGTAACTGGTGTTCTTCGAGATGTGTTGCTCAATCCATTCAGACCCGCCTCCTTCCCCACTGTCGGAGTAGCCGGCAAGAAGGAACTGAGGAGCGGACGGGCCGGCTGGGGTATATATTTAGCGCCATAGCGGCGCCACTCCAGGGGGCGCCCAGCCGGCCCGCCGGGGTTGCTAGGGGAAAAAAGTTCCGGAGAAGCCGTGCACGCGCGGCGCGCACACCTAACTGGAATGGATTGGAGCAACACATCTCGAAGAACACCAGTTACTACAGGTGAGTAACCGTCTTTTCTCATGATGGAGAAATCTCTCAGGCCAGCCTCCGACCCTAAGTCCAGGTCACCCCCTGGCCAATGGTCGCCGCCAGCAGCAGCCTCTGACAGGGGCTCCACTTCAACAATGGCTGCCAAGGAGCTACTCCTAGAAAGGCTACCAAAAAGTGGTCTCAGACATCCCTGCACCAAGAATCGCCAAAAAGAAAATGATCTCCAACTGAAAAATCTGCCCCGGTGCCCACAGCACTGAGAGCACCGGACTACAAGACACCAAGAACATCCGGCACAGAGAGTTCCCGAAAAGCTAAAGACCCTATTCAGGAAAGCTCTATAGGAGGTTCACACACTAAAATAAAACCTTCCAGCTCGGCACCCAGCAAAGATGATCTCAGCACTGAGCAGTACAATGGCGCCCTCTGCTGTACCTATGCCACACAGCTCTAAATCCTCAGCATCAGTAGCTTCAACTCATGCTCCTGGGCCTTCCGCCATGCCATCTCCAACACCGAGCCTCGCGGTTCTGCAGTGATTCATGAGGCATGGGGATCTGATAGTGGTCTCAATACCTGAATTTCCTTTACTTGGTACAGAGGGTAGCCATCCAGAAGAGTACCAAGCCAGCTGACTACTCCCTGCAGATCAGCCCCTCTTATCTCCAGTGATGAAGAAGAGGATGATGCAGTAATATACACTCCTCAATCAAGCCAGGACCATTTTATCACCAACCACCTGCGGATACATGAGGATGGTATGGTCACCCATGGGCACCCCCCCCCAATACCATTCCCACCTAACTGGTCATACTGGGATCCATGGGCAATGTATAGGGCCCAAAACCGCAGGCCCCGTAGCCCGCCTAGCTCCAGAACAGCCAGGTCCCCTTCATCAACTGTCCCAGAACTCTCAGAAACACAAGAGGAAGAGACCAAGGAACCTGAGGACACAGCCAAACATGATAATTCACTGTCTACTCACCTCTCATCTTTATCACCAGATGAAACCATAATGCCACCCCCACACACTATGGGGGATGATTTCAAATCCTTTCAGGACCTCTTCAAAAGAGTTGCTGAATCCCTAGACATTTCATTGGCATGACCCAGAAGCCCAACATAAAATACTCCAGGCATCCTGTCACATTGCACTCCATATTCTTTATGGAAATATGCTTATGTTATGGATATGACATAATTAAGATGTACTTTATGCAAGATGGGTCTTGTAAGATATCATTGGAAAGGTTATAATTTACTAAATGTGATTATCCAATTTTATACATGTGTCATTTCTGTATCTAAAGTTAGGAGTATGGACTATGTAACAATCACAACTGGGTTTGTATTGGGAAGACACCCGCCTGACAACAGGCCATCAGATTTGATGAGCCATCAGGAAGGGACAACAAAACCATGAAGATACTAATCTCTCTCCCTCCTGGGAGGCATCCAGGGATGTAACTGTGACGCTACTAGGTCAGGTGGTCTTGTCACCTGACACTAAACATTATCTGGGTCTTCTTGTAACTTTCCACTGAGATTAAATTTGGGAAACAAAGGAGTCCCACCTTATGTAAATCCTATTTAAGAGTGGAGCGGAAGGCAAACGGGACGACTCCTCCCCATAGCCTGTCTGCCCAAGAAGAAGGACTGCTAAAGCCACCTGAAGGGAAGGCGGGGGGGAGTCCAGACTGAGATAGGGATCCAGTCTGAAAAGAAATATAACTGGAACTCTGACCCACAGAAGCTTTGTAACCTGCCTAAAATAACATTTAGGGTAAGAAATTACAGTTTGTAACCTGTTTCTTAAGTATATTGAGCTTAGTTTGCATGCTTTTGGTGTATTTGCTCAGTAATCTGCTATGTTTTGTCTATTATCTCTTAGGGTATGTCTACACTACGGGATTATTCCGATTTTACATAAACCGGTTTAGCAAAACAGATTGTATAAAATCGAGTGTGCGTGGCCACACTAAACACATTAAATCGGTGGTATGCGTCCACTGTCTGAGGCTAGCGTCGATTTCTGGAGCGTTGCACTGTGGGTAGCTATTCCGTAGCTATCCCATAGTTCCCGCAGCCTCCCCCGCCCCTTGGAATTTCCAGGTTGAGATCCCAGTGCCTGATGGGGCAAAAATCATTGTCGCGGGTGGTTCTGGGTAAATGTCGTCAGTCACTCCTTCCTCTGGGAAAGCAACGGCAGACAAGCATTTCATGCCTTTTTTCCCTGGATTGCCCTGGCAGATGCCATAGCATGGCAACGATGGAGCCTGTTTTGCCTTTTGTGCCTGTCACCGTATGTGTACTAGATGCCGCTGGCAGAGGCGATTCAGCAGCGCTACACAGCAGCATGCTTTTGCTTTTGCATGACAGCAGAGATGGTTACCAGCCATACTGTACCATCTACCATACCATAAATTGGTAATAAGATGATCATGGTTACCAGTCCTTTTGCACTGCACCATTTGCTGCTGTCATAAGTGCCCCTGGCTGAGATCAGCCAGGGGCGCAAAAGCCAAAATTGGGAATGACTCCCTGAGTCAATCCCTCCTTTTTGGTATCTAAAAATAGAATCAGTCCTGCCTAGAATATGGGCAAGTGTACTAGAGAACCACTGTATCATAGAACCAGAGAGCACAGCTGCTCTGTGTCAGATCCTGCTGAAATTATGAGCTGTATGCTATTCACAGGGGGTGCTCCTGCAACAACCCCACCTGTTGATTCCGTTCTTCCCCCAGCCTTCCTGGGCTACCATAGCATTGTCCCCCCACTTGTGTGATGAAGTAATAAAGAATGCAGGAATAAGACACAGTGACTTGTTAGTGAGAAATGAGTGGAAGGCAGCCTCCAGCTGCTATGATAGTCCAGACAGGACAGTAAGGAGTGTGGAGGAGAGGAGCCCAGCATCCCCCTGCTAGTCCAGGGGCAATTGTATCTTTTCTTTACACATGAAGGGTGGGGGCTGATGGAGCTCAGCCCCCTGTTGCTATGATGACGATGGTTATCAGCCATACTGCACCATCTACCAGGAAAAATTAGGGCCAGGCGCCCTTGATTGACCTAACTGATGCTAGTCGGCATGGTTACCAGTCCTTTTGCACTGCCCCATGTGCCAATAGGCTGATGATGAGGATGGGTACCAGTCATATTGCACCATCAGCCACATATGGCAGGGGGGGAGCAAGGATGTTGGTGTTGAGTGCTGCAGCATCGCATCTATCTGCAGCATTCAGTAAAGATAGGGTGACATGTTAAAGAGTCAAGAGAGGATTTTTTTCCCTTTCACTTCTGGGGGTGGGTGGGGGTGTGTGTAAATTGCCGAGCTATGCCCTGGCCCACCGCGGACACTGTGTTTGACCCTAGAAGCATTTGGAGCTCAGCCAAGAATGCAAATACTTTTCGGAGACTGCAGGAACTGTGGGATAGCTTGAGTCCTCCAGTCCATGAGCGTCCATTTGATTCTTTGGCTTTCCGTTACGCTTGGCCACACTAACCCTAATCCGATATGGTAGTACCGATATTAGCGCTACTCCTCTCGTTAGGGAGGAGTACAGAAACCGGTTTAAAGAGCCCTTTATACCAATATAAAGGGCCTCTCAGTGTGGACGGGTGTGGCGTTAAATCGGTTTTACGCTCCTAAAACCGGTTTAAACGCATAGTGTAGACCAGGCCTTATATTCACTTAAAATTCAATTTTTGTAGTTAATAAACTTATTTCTTGTTTATAACATAACCCCGTGTGTACAATTCAGAATTGAAGAGGGGGAGAGGAGAGGCTGTGCATACCTTCCTCCACATTGAGGGAGGAGGTGGATTTCATAATATATCTTTGGGTCTGCATTCCAAGGGAGATGGACACCTGAGTGCTCGGGCAAGTCCCTTAATCTGAGCCTTCCCAGAACTGATCTCAGTGTCTGTTTTATTCTGCAATTTGGGGTGGCCCTGCCTGTGCGTGTGCTGTAGGAAGCTTAATAGCTTGGCTCAGCAAGACAGGTAAAAAGAGTGCCTAGGTTGGCATAACAGGCAGGCTCAGTGGTATCTTGGCATATCAGGTGACATCCAAAGGGGTGCCACCCCTCACACATCCCCAGCAGCAAAGATAGCTTTGCCAATTAATGATGCTATTATGGAGCCTGCAAAAATAATCTGGCAGACATCTGCTACAGCACCACCTTCGTGTAAGAGGTCTGATAAAAAATATTATGTGCCAGAAAAAGAGGCTGAATTTTTATTCATATACCTCACACCAAACTCCTTAGTGGTGGAGGTAGTCAATCAAAGGAGGAAACAACACCAGGCCCGAACAACCCATACGATAAAAAGTGGAAAAGGCTAGAACTTTTCAGGATGAAAGCCTATTCCTCAGCTACACTTCAGTTCCACATAGCCAACTATACAACCCTCCTGGCTAAATATACACACAATATGTTATCCAAAATGTCAGAATTTATTGAAAATTTACCAGGTGACAAAAAAGAACGATATAAAGAGAACATTTCCAAAGGGTCTCTCATCGTCAGGATGGTCCTACAGGCCTCCCTTGACTCTGCAGACTCAGCAGCACGATCCATCGCGACATCCATGGTCATGTGCCATGCATCCTGGCTCCAACTCTCCAGATTCCCAAGGGAGGTCTAGGCGACAGTTGAGGACCTCCTCTTTGAGGGTCAAAAACAATTCACAGACAAAACCAATATATCTTTAAACACCCTAAGGACTCAAGGGCGACCTTAAAAACCCTGGACATCTACGTACTTGCAAACAAAAAGAAACAAGGCAGGTTTTACAACCAGAGATTCCGGTCTACGCCACACTCTCAGCCCCAAAGACAGTGCGACCAATGGCGTAAACAAAGACAGAACACACATCGGCAGAACCAAGATCAGCCTTCAGTGTCTCAACAATCCATTGCTAGACAATCATTTTGAAGGTGTGGTCAAAGGCACGAGACCGCCACACTCTCTGACTCTGAAACCAGAAATAGTCCTCCGCCCATTCAGAGACCACCTGTCACCATACTACCCAGTCTGGAACATCATTATGACAGACAAATAGATTTTTGAGATTATCCATAAGGGCTACTCCATCCTCTTTTATTTCTATCCCACCTACCCACCCCTCTTCCCTGTCCCTCTTCAGGGATCCCTTTCACAAGCACCTGTTACAACAGGAAATAAACCACCTCATACAAGTAGGTGCTGTGAAACCTGTACCATTGCAACACAGGGGGAGAGGTCTTTATTCACACTACTTTCTAACTCAAAAAAAGATCGGTGGGTGGAGACCCATCCTGGATTTACGCAAACTCATCAAATTAATGAGGACACAACATTTCAAAATGGTGAGACTAACCACAATAATTCCGGCATTAGAAAAGGGAGATTGGCTCTCAGCCCTCAACCTTCAGGACACTTATTTTCATATTACCATCCGCCATCACATAAAAGATTCCTGAGATTCACCCTAGGGAAACAACATTTCCAATATGGAGTACTACCCTTCAGCCTGTCCACTGCCCCAACCGTTTTTTCCAAGGTTCTCGTTGTCATTGCAGCTCATTTCTGCAGACATGGAGTAATATTTCCATACTTGGATGCTGCCTCATATGGGCACGAACACAGCAAGAAGCAATAAATGCCATGCCGAGCACAATAACTCTTTTCATGAACTTAGGATTGCAAATAAATGTGCAAAAGTCCAGACTGGTTCCTGTCCAAAAGTTGGAATTCATAGGAGCCTGTCTCGACTCTCTAACAGCAATGCTACCCCAACAGTGCTTCCTCACTCCAGTCAATCTAATTTCAACGGTGAGGGAAAGCCCACAAACATCCCCAAAATGTGTTTAAAACTCTTGGGGCACATGTTGGCAACTGTGCTTGTTATCAAACATGCCAGACTCCACATGTGATGCTTGCAGGCCTGGCTTCGAACAATGTATATACTGCACAGACACTCTCTCAACAGATGCCTCACAATGCCACGCAGAAATTAAAAGACTTGTTAACATGGTGGACACAATCAAAGAACATCTGCTCAGGAGTCCCTTTCCAACAAAGAACTCCAACCGTGACAATGACAACAGACACTTCCATAATAGGTTGGGGGGCACACATACTTAACAATACGGCCGCTGGACCCCAGTGGAGTCCAACCTGCACATAAACTTACCGGAGCTAAGGGCAGTCCAAAATACGTGCGACCATTTTCTCCCTCTAATCAAGAACTATGCCATCAAGATCCTCATGGACAGTATTGCGTGCATGTTTTACATAAACCAACAAGGGGAAGCACGATCATACTCCCTATGTACAGAGGCAATATGACTTTGGAATTGGTGCATCACCAACAACATAGATATATCGGCATCCTATCTGCTGGGATGTCAGAATACAGCAGCAGATATACTAAGCAGGGACTTCTCACAAACCCACGAATGGGAGATGGATCCCGAAATTCTCAAATCCATATTCAAACGATGGGGGTTCCCCACCATAGATCTATTTTCAACAGCTCAGAATGCTAAATGCCCACAGTTTTGTTCCAGGGAGGGATTGGGACACCACTCCCTAGGCAATGCTCTCCTCATAAAATGGGAGGCACCACTGATGTACGCATTTCCTGCAACTCCACTCCGAAGCTGAGTCATTCACAAGATCAAGCAGGATAAATCCAGGATTATTCTCATACACCCACACGGCTCAGAAAAACGTGGTTCCCATACCTGCATCAGATGGCAGTGAAGCCGCCTCAAACCCTTCCCCTAGTACCTCACCTTCTAGGACAAGATGTGGGACACATCCACCATCCCAACCTCGCAGTCCTCCACCTCAAGGCCTGATTACTCCATGGCTAACAGGAGTCAAGGAGGTCTGTTCTGAGGAAGTAAAAGATATATTACTGAACAGCTGGAGACTAGGCACAAGAAAGAGGTATATCCATAAGTGGAAATGATTCTTTACCTGGTGCCAAGATAATCAGATCTTACCGCAGTCGTCCCCATCCCCCATACAGAGGATTCTGGACTATATTCTAGGACTTAAAAAATCAGGGCTATCCACAAGTTGCATCAGAGTTACATTTGGCTGCTATTACCTCCTTCCACAGCAAGGTGGATGGGATCACTATATTTGCTCACCCAACGATTAAATGCTTCCTTAAAGGCATTGAAAACATTCACTCACCATAAGAAACCCTACACTTATGTGGAACCTCAGCCTTGTTCTATGCGGACTCATGGGAAAGCCATGAAGACAGTGCAGCAACTAGAGCTGGGCAAATGATGGATTTTTTTTTTGTTCACTGGCAAGTCTGAAAATTTAACAAAAAATGTTTTGGGTCAAACCAAAAACAATTTTTTTTCAGAATTCTTGGCAAATCAAAAAGTTAGAAAACATTTTGGGTCAGATCAAATGAAACATTTCATGTAACCCAACTAAAAAATTTTTGTTTTGATTTCAGGCATTTTAACGAAAGCAAAAGAGGACTAAATTCACAAAACAGCAGGAAGTGGTGGTGCTGTCTTGATAACTTTTAGCCTAGTAGTTAAGGCGTTCATCTGGAATTGTGGGGGAGAAGGGGCTGGGGTTCAATTCCTGCCTATGCTGGATGTGGAGAAGGGATTTGAAGTTAGGTCTCCCACATTGCAGGAGAGTGCCCTAACCACTGGGCTGTTGGTTATTTTGGTGTGGAAATCTCCTGGGTTAAAGCTGTTCCACTTTATATGTATAAATAGATCGTCATTGGAGCAGGGACTTGAACTTGGTTTTCCCACATCCTAGGTTAGTGCCCTACCTCCACGCTTATAGAGTCATTTTCTCTTTTTACTCTCTGGACTATTCATTGTCATTATGAATGACTGTGAATTGCCACTGTGAATGCCAAAGTCTAAACAAAACAAAACAAAACATTTTGATTTTTCAGTTCAGACAAAACTTTTTGGTGAACTTGATGCGAATTCACAAATAGTTTCAGGTTGACCAAAACTGCATTTCTTGACCAATAAACTATTCCCTGAAGTAGACCTACCTGTCTAATAGTAATAGATTCAGGACATCCTGAAGTATGACCTAAATAGGAAGGAAAGCTAACAAGGAAATTGAAATGTGTAAGCAAATAATGTCAAGCGCATGTAACTGAGGTAAAGGAACTAAAATGGGGACAGAACAAAGGAAACCAATGCACTGGGAAAGAACATAAGAGCAGAGAAAAAAAGACTGAGAAATTCAGCTGACATAAGCAAGCTTTTTGTTGTCACCTCTCTCTGCAGAAAGCTTGACAATACTTAGGCTCGTGCTGTGCTCATACAGCAGCCTATTATGTTGGTCAATATTCTCATTGCTTCCTTATACTCCCCTGTATCCATTTGTTGTCTCTTGTTTTATACTTACATTGTAAGCTTTATAGGGTGGGGACCACCTCTCACCTACTTCAGTGAAGTCCTGGTCCATGATTAGGGCTTCTAGGTATACTCAGGTATAGCCTTAGTTCAGCAATTGGTGGCCAGCAATCAGTATAGGGCACTAGTGTACCATACCACAAAAGTTTTATTGCCTCACAGCCTTATGTTAGCGTATGGTCTTTTCAGTGTACTGTACTTTTAAGTGTAGATGATGGACTACTTTAATGTCTCTGAAAGTACTGGTTAAAAAAAAAGACATAAATATATAACAGATGCATAAGTGGACCTCGGATTAAATGTACTCTGGACATAGAACCATCATTACATCCTTCACAATCAAGTTTTTTCATGAGCTCATGTGGTGTACACCTGTGTTAAGTTAGCAGTGCTCTTAGATGCAGTGTGGAAGACTTAGTAATTCAAAGTGGAACTTGTTTCTTTGTTCATTTTTGATTGCCCCATTCCTTCTCTCCAAGTGTATTGTGTTTGGCTTCTGTTTACACTTACAGTTTTGCTAATACTTGATTTGGCGCCTTTTCAGATTTACCAACTAATATTAATTGATAAGCAAAGAAACTAATATTATTTGATAGGTAAATTAGTTCAAGTAAAGTAGTGCAGGCAGATGGTATAGGGCACGTAAAGAAAACATTAAACAGTCTTGAACCTGTGTTACATTTAAAAAAATCCTTTAAAATGCAGCACAGTGTCCACCTACTAAATCAACATATCACATTTAAGAAATGAGAATATTTATTGGCCAAAATTTATTTAGACAAAGATCAGGTTGGTGTTTCTGTGTCCACGTAATAATGCAGGTTTATCTCTTTTGTCTTGCGTATACTTAAGTCATAATTGCCAGCAATTTTATATACATTAGGGCAGACAATTATCTAACACATAGCAGTATGCTCTTTCAGTGTCAGCGGTATGCCTGTGCCACTCAATTCTTATTTCCTTTTCACCAAAGACAAAAACACTTACTTCCTTATTTTCCCATTGTGCTGTGGCAATAGGGACCTGGATGAAAGCCATTTGATTTAAACTTAATCTAGATAAGACTGACGAGATGCTGATTGGCAGGGAGAAGCATTTATGGAACTGGCAAAATCGATGACCACTTTCTCAATTGAGGATGTTTGCCAGCGGACTGTGAATGTGCTTTGCGATCCTGTGGTCTGACTAGATAGATTCATCATTGCTCATGGACTACCAGTTAACATCACAGGCTGGACGGGACTTTTTTCATCTTTGAATGACCAAATATTCCAGGGGTGGCCAACCTGAACCTGAGAAGGAGCCAGAATTTATCAATGTACATTGCCAAAGAGCCACAGTAATACGTCAGCAGCCCCCTATCAGCTCCCCCACCCTGGTCCCAGCGCCTTCCACCCACCGGCAGCCCTGCCAATCAGCACCTCCCCCTCCCTCCCTGCACCTCCCAATCAGTGGTTCGTGGCATGCAGGAGGCTCTGGGGGTTAGGAGGAAGGAGTGAGGGCACGGCAGGCTCAGAGGAGGGGGCGGAAAGGGGTGGAGTGGGGGCAGGGCCTGTGGCAGAGCCAGAGGTTGAGCAGTGAACACCCCCCGGCACATTGAAAAGTTGGTACCTGTAGTTCCAGCCCCGGAGTCAGTGGCTATACAAGGAGCCACATACTAACTTCTGAAGAGCCGCATGTGGCTCTGGAGCCACAGGTTGGCCACCCCTGAAATATTCGTTGCTTTTCCCTCAGATGCTGATCTTGTCATAGTCATCCCTGTGGAACCAACCATGACACGCATGCATGCATGCATGCAGAAGCCCACCATCTGAACAAGAGTATATTATACCTGTGCTCAACAAATATTAAACCTGTATTCTGTACTGGCTGCCAATCAACTTGTGTGTAAAACTGAAGTTGCCCTAAATAATCTTAAATAGCTTAGGGCATAGCTAACTTGGAGACAGTATTCCTCTATAATTTACCATGCTTTCTGCACACATTACTTCTGAGGAATTCTGTGCCACTGTGCATGCAGAATTCATGTCCCCTGTTGGTTCTTTTGCTTCCCCACAGAAAAATGTTGGTTTGGGTGCCTGGAGCAGCTGGCGAAGAGGTAAATCACTGTTTGGAGGGTGTGTTGGGGGCGGGGGGGCTGGGGATGCCCTGGCCGATGTCTCCTATCCTGCACTGTGCTCAGCTGCTAGTACCAGCTGGGCTGGGGGCAGGGGAGGACGGGACTTGCTCTTCTCCAGCAAGTAATGGCCGAGTCAGACCCTCCTCCAGCTGCAGGAAGCTCTGAACCCCTCCCCCCCGCTTCCTGCCCCCATTGTGCCTCAGCTGAGAGGGAGGGGTAACTGTATAGGGAGCTGCTCCCCCATCCGCACAACCCCCATACATCTGGACTCCCCATTCCCATAGTCCCTTGCCGAACCTCACCCTCCCCGCACCCAAACCCCCATCCTGCTGATCCTCACCCCCTGCATCCAGACCCCCTACCAAGTCCCACCCCCCTGCACCCAGTTCCCCACCCCTGCAGACAGACAAGCCCCCACTGATCCCACCGTAATTGAACCCCCACCCCAAGGAGCCCCACCCCCCTGCACCTGGATCCCCACCCCACTGAGCCCCAACCAGCTTCACACAGACCTTCACCCCATCAAGCCCCACTCCCCAGCACCCAGAACCCCCGCTGAACTCCCACACCCAGACCCTCCTGTTGAGCCTCATCCCTCCCCACACACACATCTACTGAGCCCCAGCCACCTTCACCTGGACCTCCATGCAGAGTCCCATAGCCCCTGCTTCCAGAACCCCCCAACAAGCCTGTATGCATCCACTTCCCCCCTCACCTGGAACCCCCGCTGAGCTGCCTGCACTGAGATTGCCCCACAGAGAACCTTCTCACCCCACTCCTGGATCCCCCCATACTAAGCCCCTCCACACTTGGATCCTGCCAGGCTGACCCTGCCTTCCCACACCTGGTGCGCCTGGTGCCGAGGGGCAGGGCCCCATGGTGTTTCTAGGGTAGGCCCAGCCCTTGCACTGCATCAGGGTCGGGTGCAACCTCACAGCTGAGTCCATGTCCCTGTGGGTGGGGGGTTCCACGGTGATCTCCCACCTTCATACAGCCAGTGGCCTGTGTTCTCCCCTGCTATACTGGAGCCACCACATTTATTTACTGACAAAATTCACAGAATTTTAAAATATTGTGTGCATTTTTTTTTGGTGCAGAATTTTTAATTTTTTGGTGCAGAATTCCCTCAGGAGCAATACATCACATCCTGAGCACTTACGCTAATTGCCAGCAGAGTAAAATTCAAGGAACACAGAATTTGAATGAGCAGGTACTCTGTAATGTTTTGGGGTTCAACTCAGACCAGTAAGGGATTGTGTCATTGCCTGGCCTGCAACTCTGGATGCCTTAAATGCTGTGCTGCTGTGGCTCACAGCCCTGACATCAACAGCCCACATACACCCTGGCTTCTAACACCCAGTTGCTTTTTGCAGAGTGAACCTCCTACTCCTGAATTTTCCCAAAATCATCTGCATTTCTAGTGTCCTGTCCTCTCCTGGAACACGAATAGAAGTTAAGTTTGTTGCTCCTTTAAAGAGTCAATATATTGCAGCTCATAAATGTAACTAGTTTTTGACAAATACTATTTCAATTACAGCACTGAACTGGTTTATGATAAAAGTAAAACAAGTTTATTTAATCACAGAGAGGTTTTAAGTGAGTTCAAATATAAGGAATAAAGATAGAAAGGGTTATAAGCAAACCAAAATAAAAATACACTTATAAGACTAAAACTTAATTTCAGCGAGTTACAATCTAAACTTAGCTTGCAGAGATTTCATCCTCCTTGGCTGAAGGGACCAAATGTTCTGTGATTTCAAGAGCTGCAGTCCCATAGAATCCCCCAAGTGATGGACAACTATAGGGTTCTTTTCCCTTTATTTTTATAGTCCAGTAAACGTTGGAAATGTATTCTTTGAAAAGTAAGCCCAGACAAAGTGGCTTTTCCTTGCTGGGTGTGGATGCCATGCTGTTGGTGTAGACTCCATACTGTCTTCTCTCCCCCTGGTGATTCTTACAATGCAAATGATCTCTTCCTGCAACCTCACTTGGTCTGAGGTGTTAGCCTCTTTCCTTTGTCTGAAGAAAACCAGTTGATCAACTCCCCTGGACGTGCCTGTTTAAATACAGTTTAGTCATGTATTTCCATGATATATTTATGTAACCCTTCTGCCAGGCCGAATTGATAGCAGCAAGGGCCAGGTTCAATACATAGGGGTCCGTTCTCTACAACGTAATGCAAAACCAGCTCGAGCCCCCACCCAGTGACCTGGGAAAATCTTACACATACCCCATGGCACCTCGAAGAGGCAATATTTCCCCTCTCACAAGCACAGAGTCTCAGTGTAGCAGAAAATGTTTAATAACATGAGATAAACAACATAGCATTAAATTGGGAAAACACCTCAACAAGAGTTCATAGACCAAACCATGAGCAAAGACCCACCCCAGGAAATTTGGCCATGTCCTCTTCCCTGGGCTCTTGAGTCCAGCAACCCCAAAATCACCCCAAGACTCCGAAGTCCAATACCCCAAATGTCCCTAGAGTCCAGCAACCCAAAGATCACCCACAGTCCCAAAAGTCCCACAACCCAAAAGTCTCTGTCCCGGGTCAGTGCAGCCCCAGGGTTCAAGAGTCTATCTGCAGGGGTTTTCCCCCCGCCAGCCTGGGTAGAAAGGGGCACCTTACGTGGTCCGAGGCCAACTGCCCTGCCTCTCCGTGGGATTCTGCTTCCGCCTTCCCCACAAACTGCTCAGCTCCGCTCCGCTCTGCTCTGCCAGCTGCTCTGCTCCACGAGCCGTCCCGTGATCCACTCCAGTCGTTCCCGCAAACTGCTCGGCTCTGCTTGCTCCGTGGGCCGCTCCAACCATCCCACAAACTGCTCCGCTCTGCCAGCTGCTCTGCTCCACCAGCCGTCCTCTGATCCGCTCCAGGAGTCCCTGCAAACTACTCGGCTCTGCTCGCTCCATGAGCACTCCAACTGTCCCACAAACTGCTCCGCTCTGCCAGCTGCTCTGCTCCGCAGTATAGCTCCAGGCTCCCCCACTAGTTAGCACAGCTCTTTAGTGATTTCAGCTCTTAGTGAGTTCAGCTCAGGAACCTGTAACTAAGATTCTTAAGGGAATCAAAAATCAGCTCTGGTATTCAACAGTGGAGAGAGGAGGAGGTGCAATTGATGCTTCTGGCTCACACAAGGAGCCCACTCCTTTGTCTAGCGAGTGCCACTCAATTGATGGCGAGACTCCCTGTCACAAAGCAGTTTCACAGTTCCTCATCCACACAATCAGGGTGACAACACTCCACTCCTCCCACCCCAACAACAAAGAAACTGGGGATTCCACAGCTGCCAAAGCAACCATCCCAGGCTGCCGTGGGCTATGCCAGGCGGGGAGGGTGTACCTATGCAAACACGATCAGCCCCTGAAATTCTTTTCCACACTCGCCATAATTCACCACCAGATGTCAGGGTAGAGCTCATCCTGACTCTGCTTACATTTATAAAGTATTTTGTGGGTTTACCATACATACATTACACACGAATATTAATGATCAGTGACTTACTAGTTTTCCAGTGATATATTATGACATGTCAGCTTTTGCATAAATGTCACGACAACAGGGTGTTAGGTGCAGTGAGTATGTCAGGCCTGATGAGTTGCTGACACAGAATAGTGAGCTACCAATAGGGCTCTGTGTCCCACTGTCATCTCTGGAGTTTGCTTCTGCTAGAAATATATCTAAACCGGAGCCTAGCCACATTAAAGAATCATTGTGAAATCCTCTTACTTTTATCCTTTATGGCTCTGCTGATCACCATTGTGAGAGATTGTGTGTCCTGCAACAAAACCAGTTTCAAGTCTGTTTGCCATGGTAGAACGTGTATGTTAGTCTCTCTTCTAGCATTCTAGAGCCAAGGGTTTAAAAATCCCTATGCACCAATTGTCTCTTAGTTTCTCTTTTTTATATGAGCCAGAGAAAATGCATAACCTGGGCATTTTGTTGGGATATATGTTAGAATAATTTGTATATTGTTTGAACTTAAATTATTTGTTTAATAGCTTGTTCATAGTTAGCTGTTTCTCATTTTATGAATATGCAGAAATTGGTCTAATGAAAGTCATGTTCTAAGAGTTGTCAGGGTTTGCCTCTGTGCTTGTCTTTGTAAGAAAGGTAGGTAGTCTTCTAGCAGATGCGCTCAATGATCAGATCTCAAGGCAATGGTTCAAACAGATACTACCCAGAGGACTCGCATTACCCATGATCTTGTTGAGACTGAGGGCCATCTGATTTCATTGCAGGCTTTTCTCATTCAACTTTCCTCACTGGAAGAATGGCAGAGGAGGTGCTCATAGACAACAGTCTGTGGCAAATTTATTTGAATTGACACAGAGATCCTAGTCTGGTATGTTGGGTCAACAAGGGCTATTGATAGATGCATCCAAAAAAGGGAAATGACTTCAGCCTGCATTTTGGTAGCAGTGAAAAATAACCAGAAGATAACTTAAGTATCCAATTTACTGACACAAATGTTCATGGAAAGTGAATGTCAGTATCCTGTTTAGAAGGAGCTAATGTACAGCATGCTCATCCAATCACAGAAAGGGATGCTGGAAGGCTGGCATTGCTTCACTATGGGGGCAGAATTTAGGCGTCTGTGTGTGGTCTATGGTGTAAAGTACTTATGGTAATGGTGAAGTGTGAATGGTGGAGTAGAGGTTCTATATCGTTAGATGGCTTAACTTTTCATGGACTTGATTTTGTGATTTTTGTGCCACTTGTGTGTGTGGCAGCTTTAACTGTTTCTTTACAAAGTATTTTGTGCATGATGTAAATGTCTTGTTGGATATACAAGAACACCTATTTAAATATAAAGATTACTAACACATTTTGAAAATTATTTTATGTGGTTTGTAGGTCAAATGTGTGTGGCCTAAACTGCTTCACAGTGATTTAATTTTAAATGTATATTAATTCAGTAAAAGGAAAAAACAATAATACATCACTTTGTATCGTGTGTATACTGGTGGATTGCTTGCAGAGTAAAAGGTTTAGATATATTTTGGTTTCAAACGTACTGAGTTCACAATGGGTTTGTGCAATATATTAATAGTTAACATTAGAAAAATGTGTAATTTTTGTCTTAATTGTGAGGAAATTCAAATAAATTATTGGCCCTGATCCTGCAGTTGGATCCATCTGGGCCTTACTCTGCATTGAGCTCCACTGATTTCAGTGGTCCTGTCCATGGGGATAATGACCTGACAGCCAGATTGGGACCATTGTTATTAATAATTATTTATTATTTTTATTGTGGTAGCAACCAAAGGCCCCAATCAGAATTGAGGCCCCATTTTGGTAGGCCCTGTACACAGGAAGAACACAGGAAGATGTGGTCTCTGCCCTAAGCAGCTTACAATCTATTGTAATAATATATATTTTTTCTTTTAGCATAAGGCGACATCAAGAACGGAGAGCAATTTTAACTCCAATTTTAACAGATTTCACAGTGCGAATAACTGCAGCTCCTGCAATCATTTTCACAAAAGTAATTTCACCAGAAAACTTGCACACAGAGGTTAGTACAAAATTTAAACAAAAATAACTGACTTTTTAACATGTACATTATTGTTCCCTTCACAAATTTTAATCTTGATAGAAAATATTATATTAAACAATATTAAAATAGTGTGTTTGTGGAAAAAGGAATAGTTTTTTTAAGCTGTTCATAGAGATGCTGTAATTTTGGTATTTAACTATGGCACCATTATTGTTTATTATTTGCATTGTTTGAACAGTTATTTTTATTTAATTACATTATGATAGCACTCAAAGGCCTCATCATGACCATGATCTCATTGTGCCAGGTGCTGTACAAACACCCAGAAATAGTTTGTGTCCCAAAGAGCTTACAATCTCTTGTCAAAAACCAGATGAAAGGAGGGGAAACATGATTCAGCAGACTTATGAAGTGGTCAGATTTATGGTAGGCGCACTGCAGAATTCTTAAAGGATTTATAACTAAAAGAGTTGAGAAGACATGATCCAGCACAATATTTAAGAAACACTATTTTCATGGGCCCCATAAAAGCAAACCTGAAAACTACATTATCTCTACAAGAATCAAATAAACGCAGTGTGCTACGGTCAAATTTCCAAAGGCATACTACTTTTTGTAGTAGGAGTAATAGGGATACCTCAGAATATTCCAAATTGACTGGAAAGATTTAGCAGTAACTTTTACCAGTCTGTGGGTCAGCTCATTAGAGGAGACTGTTACACACAAGAGACTGTGGTTCATTTCTTGGCATTAGCACATGGGTAGGGAATTTAAAACACATTATTTGGAGGGAGATGCCAGTCATTGTTTGCCAGCTAGCAGGAGTGATTTTTCATAATAGCTACCTCCTGGGAAGGGCAAAACCGAGGTAGGAATGAAAATCATATTTGCACATTTGTAACAGGTGCAAGTTGATGGAGAAGGAACAGATGTTAATTACATGAGGGAAAGATTGCAGTGAGTTTGTGTTTCATGTAGAGTGCCATCACAAGTGTAGGAGGGAGAGAGTTTTAAATTAAAAGAAAATTCAGGGGATAGCTGTGAGATGCATGGAAAGGATTCAGAGAAAAGAAACATATGAACATTACTATTGCTCACATTCAGGAATTTAAATGTTTTGGCTAGTCAGATTCTCCTTGAATCAATTCCTTAGGGGACGCTTAAGGTTGAAGGGTGGGGTCTACTATAGATTACCGAGAATATGAACATTATTCACATGTCCTTCATGAGAAGGGGCAATGCTTCTGCTTATTAAGCAAACCTTATGGATTGATTCTGCTGTTCATCTCTGAATCACTTGCCAACAATGGTCAAGAGCTTTAGTTTTGTATAACTATAATAGTGGTCATCCAGCTAACTCTGCCAAGATATTAACAGTGGTTTACAGGCAAAGAGAAATCAATTAGGCTGGTTATCTTTGAGTTCCAACATATGATTTCAATATAAATCGAGCTGAGTTTATATTCCAAAAAAGTATATCTTCTTGGAAGGACAAGGCAAAGGAGAAATGTAGTCCATTGCCAAGCAAATGAAAAACAAAAATCTGACAATCTAGTGTTTGATATTGTCACGGAGTCCCTGGGTGATGCTCTGGAACTGCTCCCCACCAAGCCAGTCAGGACTTTGGGGAGCCTCCTCTCCCTTGGAGCAGACTTGTTCAGGGCAAGAAGCTCACACGTCTTCACCTCCTGGGTCTCTCCTTGGAGCATTCAGCATCTTCTGCCCCTCCGTGCGCTTCCCCCAGCGAGCTCGCCCCAGTGGGGTCCTGGGGAAGCCACAGGGTCCTGCACCCCCACTTTGCAGTCAGACGTGACTCTCAGCCAGCCAGTAAAACAGAGGTTTATTCGATGACAGGAATAGGATCTAAAACAGAGCTTGTAGATACAGCGAACCGGACCCCTTGGCCGGGTCCATTCTGGGGGCAGTGAGCCAGACCCCCACGCCTGCACTTCACTCCTCGTGCCCAGGCAGCTCCAGACTAACAACCCCCTCCAGCCCCTCCTCTCTGCTCAGCTCCTTTCCCGGGCCAGGAGGTCACCTGACCTCTTTGTCTCCAACACCTTCAGTTGGCACCTTTGCAGAGGAGGGGCCCAGGCCATCAGTTGCTAGGAGACAGAGTGCCAGGCATTTAGGTGCACTGGCCCTTTGCTCTGGGGCAATCACACACCCTTCTCCCACCACCTAGATACTTAAGAACTGCATAGGGGACACTGAGGCACCAACACAGTATTCAGAGAAAACATTAAGAACATTCCCAGTTTGTCACAGATATTACAAAGGAAAACAAGACCTCTCACAGGAAACACTTTACATACAAGATTTGTGTTAATGGTTACATATGCTGTTGAAAGCAAAGCAAGGTATTAAACACAACTTCTTCACAAGAAGTCTTATGGCTTGCACACCATTCTTTGCTACTAAAAGAGAGAAATAGATTTAATGGGTCCCAATTAACATTGTGTAAATGGCTTAAATTGGGTATGACAGAGAATTGTGGTATACTTACCTTTAAAATGTAAATTATCTGCCTAGTAGCTAGTATCTGACATGTTTTTTCTCCACAGGAGATTTTAGTGTGCGGACATTCTTTGGAGGTGAATATGACCACAAACCTGGACTTCTTCCTCAGCGTAGCTCAAGTACAACTTCTACAGCAGCTAGTACAAGCCAATTTGGTTGGACTGGAGCCTTCTGACAAGAGCACTGAGGTAGGTTGTATAACTTGTTTTCTTTTAGAATTACTGTGGCTCACATCAGACATTTACATTATGTGTGGTGGTAGAAAAAATGTGTAAGTAAATGAATTACACACATTATTGTTTATCAAGCTTTACTTATACTGTACTCCATTGTTATTTTGAAAATTAAGCTTCCTTATGAGAGAACATTGATCAGGAGACATGGGAGGATGAAAGGCACATGGATGGATTTTAAGGCAAAAGGCTGTAAGGTTATTAATGTTTAACTTTAATGGAAGACTCAACAACCTACTTCTCCCCAAGATATACCACTCATTTACTTGAATCCAATACAGTGTTAAATGACCTCCAGGCCGAACCAATATTCAGGGTTGATCCCCTTCACTCTAATCTCTATGATTCAGCCCACCTTTGAATCATCTTATGTTCCCCCTGCAAGTAGAAAGGAGGATACACATAAAAGGTACCTCAGTCTGTGAACGCTTAACATCTTTCTTGTGACTAATAGGGTCCACCAGCCATCACTCGGGTCTCTCATCCATGTTTACTTCCAGGTGCCAGCCCCTATCAGCCTGTCATTGGCAATGAACACCAGCCTCAAGTTGCAACAAAATTACAAACTTCCCACTTACTACATTTTGAACTTTTAAATTCTGTCTTTATTCATTAAAACTAGGCCTCCAACCAACAAGACACCTTGCCCCTGGAAAAAAAATCCTTCCTGATTGACAAAATTGGAGATCTGATCAGACCTACAGCATCTTGGTAACACAGCTCAGATTATACCTCAGTTATAGGGCAGGGTGAGGCAGGGCAGCAGCAGCAACCCCAGTGGAATGACTGCTTCATGCCCTAAGAACTTCATCGACAGTAGGGGGATGCATGAGACAATCAATTCTCCGTTTTCCTCCAAAAGTCTAGCAAATGGGTGGAAGGGAGAGGTAGAGAAATCTCTCCTCCCTGTACTTACCCTCCTGCCCAGGCACAATCTCCACATGCATTCTGGGCTGGCGGGAGGGGGCAGTGCTCTGAAGCAGCTGAGCCTGCAGCTCCCTTTCTCCCTGCTCTCAGGACCCCAGGGGCTATCCCACCTTAAGTCTAATGAAAACTCACCCTCTGTCCCTCTCCCTCACCGAGACTGGGGGGCATTATTTCATTACACCTTTGAAACATTAACAATGTAATAAAAGAAATACACTATGTCTTTCTCTTCTTTGGATACTTTGCAGATCCACAGCCTCTTTTGGAAATGAATATTGTAAGTAGATATACTATGGGAATATCTTCAATAAATAACTTACAGGGCACTGTTTTCCCATCTCCCGTGGAATGCACAGAATCATAAACATTGAACGGGTGCCCAGAACTTGAATTTTGAGCTGGTGCTGTGAAGAAGTTCTGCACTATTAGTGCTTAATATGCAAACTTGCTGCAATAAAAGCCACTTACTAGATCATTTCAGAGTGCTTTTTCTACACTATATCTAGAGGTGCCCATTTGTTCTTCATCAGTTCTTTCCATACACACTGTAGATAATTAATAAAGGAAAACATTTCTAGTTCAAGTTATTATTCTTAGTTATGTCATAAATAGTAAAACTATATCTGGATTAAGTACAGTGTAGGGTAATGATATGTTTTATTTCCATTACTCCTTTCTCCAGTTATTTTCTCTAAAATAACAAAGTGGAGCCAGCTTCACACCAGTGCCTCAATGTCTTTTCTCCACATGCCTTTCACCTCATGTTGCCTTCTTGAGTTTTCGGAGGGTGAAGTAATAGCTGATGGATGTGAACTGCCCTGCTCATATCAATGAGTTAAGTCTGAAATCTAGAACTGTTAACTGTTTGACTGCTAACCATTTTATTAGAAGCATCCAGCTATAATTATCCCACATTCCCCAGGGGGCCCATCTAAGTTGTAGCAGCGTCCCTGGATTGCCCTGTGAGCTACAGTGCTGCCTGCAATCTGTGCTGCAGCTTTGCCCCCAGCCCTACCTCCAGCACACCCCTTATATCAGAGCTTCCCTGACAGTCTTCAGAGGGCAACTCTACAGTTGTTTCACACAGTTCCTGAACCAGGGAATTTTCTCTCAGTTTCAGAGCTTTAAGGGTCTCTTTAAGCCACTTCAATCCTTTTACCTGGTATAACAGGGGCAGAGCAGGAATGAAGATTTCATCCTATCTTTATGTAAGTGCTGACTGTGTTTGATACTGTACAGAACACAGAAAAAGAGGCAGTATCTGCCCCCAGGAGCTTAGCTGCTAAATAGGCAGATACTGTATAATGCACTGGGAGACCCAGAGGAAGGGCCCACATATGAAATCCTCATAGTGAGCTTGGCTTTGCTTCCAATACAAAATGTATAAGGCCTCTCTTCCAAATCTGAGACAAGATAATGTAGCAGTGATCTGCCAGGTTTTTAAAGTAACAGAAGTCTTTGATTGTATAACAGACATTATGATGCATTCTGGATGTAATTTTCATTCTGGAGAGAGTCCACGCATGAATTTCGAACACCAAAGATAAGCAGTCCTGCTGCTGCTTTAAGAAATACTCAGAGCTCTGCAGGCATATAATGTTGAAATGGACCAGGTGAAAGTCTGTCATTTCACACATTTTAATGATACACAGCATGAGGGAATTGGGAAACTTTTAGTTCATGTTCCTTGTTTAGCATATTTTGTTTCTCTTCAGAGACACCTCGATAGGTCACATGTAACCAAGAATAAACAGAGGTCACTAATAAAATACGCATTTGTGCATTCTCTAAAATGGAGGAGATGAGGGAATACCTTGAATTTCTTGAGGTTATGGCCTGTAAAAGAAATAAGTGTTTTACCTCCTGTTCATCCCCTGCTAAACACAATGGAAAGACTTGGCTTGAAACACATCTGACAGAGTTTTTGTTAAGAATCTGTCAAAGATAGTTTACCTTTAGCCTGCAACTGAGGGTGTAGAACACTGGAGTTTTCTAAGAATAAGAGAACATAGTCTATAGTAATAAAAAGTTTAAATACTTCTGATTTCTCTGTATAGTGGTGCTTTTCTTGTGGATGGTGAATTCTTCAAGGGTCTCCAGGTGAAGATTTGAATACTTAAAGGTCTTCCTAGAAATATTGCATAATGGAATTGTTTAGGGGCAGATCATGGAACTTTGGGGCTTGGTGGGGACTAGATTTCCTGTAGTATGCAGTGTCCAGTTCACCGTAAACTTTGTATGGCTAACATGGAGCCTGTCTCTCGTCTACTGTATGTTGAAAGAAGTGGTTGGCCTGGAAGCAGGAAATGGAAAAAGGAACACTGCAAGTAGAATGGAAAGACTAGAGAAAGATTAACATCAATCCATTCTTTCAGGGCAGTGTTTAATAGCTACTAGCAACTCCCTTTATTTCTTAATATGTTTTTTTCAGCACTGTCAGATGTATTAAGTAACAAATATTTTTCCAAATTCAGAAGTAAGTCAGGATTACTACTTCCCCTGCTATGCTTAAAATCTCCCAGAAATGTGTTTACCTGGACATACAGTTCCACTTCACGCTGAGGGCACAAGGGTGATTGGAATAAGTCAAGCTTATTTAAACTTTTGGAGTGAAATATGTCTTGTATTGACAATTAAATTAATTCATGCGCAGGCATGGAAAGGTTAGATTTTTATCAGTCAATGTTGGGAAAAGTCAATATCTCAATACACACACAAACTGACAAAAAATATTTCTGTCGATGATAATCAAAATGTCCAGCTAGGCAAAGTAAGAAAAATGCTGCTAAAGAACTTATTAGAGTTTGAGTTAAGGATATTAACTTTGTATATTTTGACATGTGATGTTGAATATTTGTGTTTTAATGCTTGTAAAGCTTTAATTTTTTGAATCTCAGCATCTGCAGTCATTAAATAATTGTCTGAATCTGCCTATTTTCTATCAACTCTCCAAATTTCCTACAACTGTGAACATTTAAACAGATAAAAATTGAAAAAAGTTTTAAAATAGACATCAATATTATCTGTCAAAATTATTTTAAAAAAATTTGAAATCTGCCAAGCCTATTCATATGGCAGCTATTAGACAATGACATTGACTTCACATGTTCATTCCCAGGCTTCCCAGGTTTCCATGTTTAAACCTTTATTCAATGCAGACCCCTTTTTCATCATCTTGATCAAGTCTCTTTGTGTGCTGATTGTAAATAAATTTTAGTTAGCAGAAACCTTAATTTTGGTACGATTTTTAACATATCTCATGCATCTGGAGTAACAGTGCTTTACCACTACAAATGAGAAACTCACACTTTGCTAGTTGGCTTTCATACAGTTTTGGGTGTTCTTGAGATATTATGACCTGTGAGATGGACTGATTAAAGCTAGGATATTATTGATGAAGATTGCCACAGCTCTTGTTCAAGCTGTTATCTCACGTCTTGACAGCTGAAATCTTCTCTCTGGCCTTGGGCCACCAACCTTTCCCTCCTCACATCAGTAGAAAAGCTGCTCATCTTGATGGTCCATTATTCTGATACCACCATCCTTGAATTGTCTCCCTTGCCTTGCCGCCATGAGGACGGTAAGTCAAGCTAAGATACTTCGACTTCAGCTACGCGAATAGCGTAGCTGAAGTTGCATATCTTAGATCAATCCCCCCTCCCCAGTGTAGACCTGCCGTGAGACTATTAATTTATGCAAACATTCTAGCCTTTGCTGTTATATTGTCCCCTGCTCCTGCTTGTTTGCTTATCCTCTTCTTGTGTCTGGTCATAATCCTAGATTGTGAGCTCCCTGGGACAGGGACTTTATTTGCTTTTCTTCTGGCACTATTGCAATATGAGTACTCAGTAAGATAAGTACAATAAGATGATCATCTGGATTGCTCAGGTCAGCCACACTTAAATAAATGGTGTTTAGATTCCTCTTCAAGAAACATTTCACATCTTCCTTTTTTAGGAAAAGTTATCAAGAAGGTTGTAATGGACCATCTCAGATACACCTCAATTCCACATGTGTGTATTATGTTTTAGTCTGGGTTCAATTATGGTTATGGAATAGAGACCTCAGTGATTATATCGATTGCTGATTTCTTTCTACGATCACATAAGCCGTAAGGTGGCCAACCTGATTCAATTAAATTTATCAGTATCTTTTGATACTATTAAGGTATTGTTGCATCTGGATGATCTTGTTTGAATGAACAGAGTTCCACTTCAGCTCCTTCTGCCTCAAGAGATTCCAGAGGTAGAAATGGGCAATTGTTTATCTTCCTTAAGAACCCTAACGTTGAGATTTGCAGGATTCCATCTTGTCATCCCTCCTGTTCAATGTGTATGTAAGCTACTAGGGGAGACTGAGAGACGTTTTGAGCTGCATTGTCATCAGTATAGTGCTGATACTTATTCACAAAGGACAAATACACTATTGATGCTACCTGATTGACTTTAGTGGAGGTGAACTAGTACATACCAGCAGTGAAAATTCGGTTTCATTTAATCAAACCTGGATCCAACAGTTTCCTTAATTTCCCAGTAACTCGCCATGATAAGGATGTGGATGAGAGCAAACTGGCTATAACTAAAAACAGGAAGTGATGCTTGTGGTAGGGAGAAGCATTTAGAGAAACAGGTGGTTCTTGAACTATTAGCTATTGCTCCCAAAGTTAATGTTGTTTAACATGTTATCTTAATAAATTATTCAGAAAAGGGTGATACTATATTGGGATGGTTGTAAGCACCAGTGATGATTAGGAGTAATACTAAAGGATCTAGAGCGTTTCAAAATATGGGCAGAAAACAAAACAAAACATTTAAACTTGTTTAAATGCAAGCTAATAATTCTAAAATGAAATAATCCAAAGCAGAGATTCAGTGAATGGGAGATACTTGGAAAGCAGTAATACTAAAAGAGTCCTAGGGTAATAGTGAACAATAAATCAGACATGAGTTTGCAATGAAATGTAGAAGCAAAAAAAGGCTATTTGGTTTAGTGGTGCAAATGTAAAAATCACACTCTGGTACTGGGGGATAATGTAGGGCTCTGATGTAGCTGTATCTGGAATATTGCTTTTAGTCTCTTCTTACTCGCAACACCCATTCTCACAAAGGGTTAATCGCTTGCTCTGTAGCTTTAGAGGCAGGGCCACACCTGTCAGTCACAGCTAGTAGGAAATTCTTCTGTCTACCTTTTCTGTTCCTTGTTAGTACATTGCTCCCCTTCAGAGCCACAGCTTTTCTCTGACTGAGGTGCATGCCAGAAGAGTAAGAAACATGACTCCAAAAAATGCCTCTCTTGCTCTGCTCCTGTCTAGCCCCATTTAGAAGCTCCCCTGTGTTTCTTTTACCTGCAAGTGGGCCTCGTCTATCTGCTCCTGTTATCTAGGGATGAAGCAACCTCCCGCAGCATGGAGCCCTTTGAAGCGTCTTACAAACTGGAATTTCAAAGAAAAATAAAGAAATGTTTAGGGGATTTGGGAATTGATTTATGAGGAAAGATTTTAGAGCCGAACATGCATAGTTTGGCTGAGAGGTGACAAAGGAGAAGAGTGGGGCTATAAATCAAATATTTGAAGGGTGTAAGCACCAAGGAAAGAAGGTATCAGAGGGGTAGCCGTGTTAGTCTGGATCTGTAAAAGCAACAAAGAATCCTGTGGCACCTTATAGACTAACAGACATTTTGCAGCATGAGCTTTCGTGGGTGGAATACCCACTTCTTCGGATGCAAGGAAAGAAGGGAATTATTTAGGGTTGTAGAATGGATTTGAAGTAGTAGTTATATAATGAAATAAAAGAAAGGGATTGTTTAGGATGACTATCAGGAAAAAAAACTTATGAAATCAATGTATTAAGCTGGGAAATGTCTCCCAAGGGAAGTGATGGAAGACATCATAACTTAGGATATCTAAAACTTGACTGAACCAAACACTTGAAAATAAACTATAGGAGATGGTCCTGCCCTTGCAAGGAAATTGATTAGATGGTCCTAATAGAACTTTTTTATCTCTAATTTCTGTGTTCAATATTGAAGAAATTCTATCCATTTCACCTGAATTTCAAGCAACCATTTGCAGGACAGGTGAGATATTACCTACAAAGACAAAGTAAGGTGAGAATTAGTGATTTCCAGTCTCTGAAGGATAAAAATTATTAAACATCTAAATCTTTTTTTAAATGGACAAAATAAGGCTTGAGTGTATTAAGACTGCCTGGTGCCTGTGGATTTAGCAGCAGTAATTAGTTCGTTATTCATGAATATCAAGTAATCATCATAGTAAACCCACTTACAAAAGTACCATATGTAAGGAATAACATATGTCTATTTTTTGAAAGCAGTGTTTAAGAGCAAGTTAAATGTTTATACTTTTTAACAAAATAAAAAACATATTTTAAGGGGGCAGGGAAGAACCACATCATTAAGGAAATCAAAGATGGCAGTGCTCTTTGATCTATGTACTCTAGACAGCATCCTGGAGAAAAAACTTTAAATCATAAAACTAATTTAACATTGTTTCCTTCTCCCTATCTCTTAACCCATTTTCCCCTCACAAATTTCCATTCTTCTGCAGTCTTCTTCTCATTGCCTAATCCATCTGTGTATATCTTGCCTTTCAGTAGGCTTACTTTAGTCTTGATGTGCATATGCAGTTCCCCAGTGTTTTCATTTTGCACATTTGTTCTATAACAAATTTAAAAAAGAAAAAAAGTAGAGACATTCTAATTTTGTGGAATTGCACTAGTTCTGTGAAATTATTAGAGGATTTGTCCTGTTTGTTCCCCCAGAATGTTAATCATTGTGTACATTCTTCAACTTTCTGCTCAATTAACAAAATACAGTGAAGGAAACTGATCTTTTCTATCAAGCCTGAAGTTGTTCTTTGGTATTAATTAGTTTAGATGGCAGGGGAACTTTTCTCTTCTCTTTTTAATTATCTTTGATAATCTTTTGAAACAGAGCTAGAGCTAGAAAGGTTCTATTTATGACCATAAATCTTGCTTCCGTTACCATGCCACTTGAATGCTCCTGTATTACTCATAGCCAAAAGGGACCGTTGTGATCATCTAGTCTAATCTCCTGCATAAGACAGGCCACAGAATTTCACATAGAGGGCTTATCTACAACCCCGTAGGACAGACTAAAGCACTGTGTAGACAAACCCAGTGATTCCTATATCAAGATCATAACTTCTGATTGTGCTAGAGCACATCTTTTAGAAAAAAAGACATGGAATCTTGATTTAAAGACTTCAAGTAATGGAGAATCCATCCCATCCCTAGGTAAGTATCATTGACCGCTGAAGTGCAGTGAATAGCACACTGCTTGGCAACTTTGGCAAACTTGTACTGAGAATTTACTCTTGTTTCAACAGTGTAATACCCAGGACCCCAGTGCATCCCTCTGGGTCCATGAAGAACCCCATTTAAGTAATGAGGGCTCAGCTTGGGTGCAAGATCTGTTTACCCATGATGCGCTCATTGCAGAATATGGTCCTGAAATCTTTTTTTTTAAATGATTTGATCATTTCTCCTGTTTCATCTACCTTTGTCTGTTAATTTTTCAGCAGCAGAGAGTCAGAACATTCAACTACAGGATTTGAAGCAAATGGCTATTATATCTTCTGGTTTTAATTAAAAAGTTTAGATCAATCATTTGCTAGTGTATGTATCAGTCCTAATATCCATGTGGTGATGATATGTCCTTTTCTATTTAATTACTGCATCAAATGTTCTGGGAGATCTTGTATCTTTTGTTCAATATTGGGAACATTCTATTGATATAAACTCTCCATCTTTATTAGTAATTACACGTATTGCAGTTTGTGCACTATGTTGGTAAGGTTGCCATTCCAAGTGAGAATTTGGGGTGGGATCCTCCAGGCCACCAAGTTCTCTTGTGTCTCATAAAGCAGCCACATATTACCACTAGAGAGTTCCTCCTATATAGAGGAAATCAAAGTTGGCATAGGCAGCTCCACCATCTCCTCTGCCAGAAACCCACCCTCCCAATATAAGTGGAGGAAAGAGACATGTTGGGGTATGGCAGGAGAAGTGAAGGGAGAGAGAGATCAAGGTGTTGCCTATGAATGGATTGAAAAATTAGGTTCTACCATCTTCTTGAGGGAGTTTTGTTAATTATGTATAGTATCTGGGCTATTTACTGTTGCCTTTGGATTTTTGGACCCACCTGTTCAGGGGCCAGGGTCAGCAGTGGGTCAGGTTGACTTCTGGACTCTCTCCTGAAGTTCTCGCATCTTTTTTCCTGTTTCTTTTCCATTTTGAAAAACCAGTGCATTTTGATTTGGTGCATTCGGATAGTTTCACATATTATTTATTTGAAGTAACAGCTACAGTATGTAACTGTGTCATGGATGGATATTATCTCTAAGAAATACATGAGTGTTTTACACTTTGACAACACGTATCCAGTGTGTTGTGCCAATAATATCAAATTGAATTGAAAATTGTGGGAGGAGGGATTGACATTTCCCACTTGGTGCTTGATGCTGTAGGTATTTGTTAAAGGTTAGCACAGTTGTAGTATATCAAAGATAACAAAGTAATCTCTGAATTCTCACTATAATTGTAGTCTAGTTAATGTTTTCATTTGCTTTTGTTTGCTATGTAAATGAGGGTGCCTTTGGGGAAGAGGTGGAAAAAGCCTTTCAAGAGATTGCATTTGAGATTGGAAGCAGGTGATCATCCAGATTCTGTCACAATTTTGGCATATCATTCATTAAGAGGACCTATGCTACTGAAATTAATTCACGCCTAACAGATGTACACTACCATGAAGAGATGTGACCTGCCTGACACCAATCACTGGAAAGAAAACACATTTCTTTTGATGTTTTGAATTAGATTCTGTAGATATTACACATGTGTCTCACATGTTGACAACAGAAGTTCTTTTTGTTCTACAAGTTTTATACCTAAATGCACATTCATCTGTACGACTCTGCCCATATAATAAATATTTTAAAGACTAATAGTGGGATCTCCAAAACTGTCTGAATGACTTAGGAGCACAAGTCCCATTGAAAGACAATGACACTTGTGCTCCTAAAACACTTCGGTGATTTTTGAAAATCCCACACCAAAGAATTAAATCTCAACTAAATGCAGTGGTAACTCAAATACAGCAGTAAACTGATGCAGTACGTTTCCTCTTTCTTTCTCTCTTTCTTTCATCAGGTTTGTAGGAAAAGTCTATTTTGTCTCTGTAGCTAGCTGTTTACTGTGACCAGGTCTCTGAATGTTAAGAGCAGAAGTACAAACAATAAATGATGACATTAATTTATTCATGGGGGAATTCTGCGCCAAAACATTAAAAATTCTGTTCACAACATTTTAAAATTCTGCATATATTGTTTGTCAAAATAACACAATATAATCACGCCAGTTTCAATTCTTTTGATCATCTATTTCAAAATACCTGTCAGCAAGTATGTCTGTAATAAGGCAGACCAAAAAAAAGATTCAGGAAATGTTTTTTTGACAAATGGATTCCTTACTAGACAAATAAATACAGAACTTTTAGTAATTCATTTAAACTACAATACAGAAATGTATTTCCTGCACCCGTGGGAAGCAGTGCAAAGGCTTAGGGTAATAGAGGAGCTGAGGGAGAGGAAAGGAACCAGAGAGTGAACCTGGAGGGTTGTTGGGTGTAGGTTGGAGAAATATGAGACAGGTTTTTTGGGGGGAGGGGGAGGGGGCCCCGCCCCGGTCTTTCACACTAGACCTTCTGAATCCCTGTCGCTGATCCCCCAACAGCTCTGCGTGCCCCACTCTGTCTGCCACCCCCCATGTCCCATGCCTCCTAACCTGGCTCTGCACGCAGGGTGCTCTGATGAATGCATCGTGCCCACTGTTACTGCCAGTCAGCGCTGCTGTCTATTCTGTCACTACAGCGTCCTCTGGTGGGTGAAAGGCAGAACTGCAGCATTTCGCAGTCAGAATCCATTTTATGTGCAGAAAAAAAAATCTATGCCAGACATGAATTCTCTGCATGCACAGAATTCCCCCATGAGTAATTAACTGTAATTTTTTAAATCAAGAATGAGTGCAGCTTTTTTTAACAATATGCTCTAGTTCAAAAGGAATTATTTTGAGGAAGTTCTAAGGCCCGTATTACACCGGAGATCAGACAAGATGATCACAATGGTCCCGGCTGGCTTTGGAATCTCTGAATGAATACATGTCTGTGATTGAGTAAAAAGAACTCCTATAAACGATAGAGAAGACCTCAGTTGTAATGAGTTTCCCTCAGTTTAGACATTAGCATTGTTCCTTGTTTTGTTACACATTGGGATTGTTTGAAGTATCCTGGGATTCAGGTGTTTACAGGATGTCCTGGCAGTTTGGTTGTGTACCACTCTGAGTTGCAGCATTTGAACTGAAATGAAAATTATACCTTAGTTATTTGGGATTGTCCTTTCTGTACACATGTACCTCATAACTGTATTTTATTTATTTGCCTGCTTACTCTAGTGGACAGTCCTTGTTCATGGGTTACTTAGAGGGTCAGGTAATTAAGACTACAAGTGGACTTTGTTTGCACTCTCTCTGTCACGATACAGGGGCTGTTTTCATATTGATATACCACCCCCATCACCCACAAGGCAAGGGAAAGAACCCAGTTAGTCATACTCTGCACTTGGACGTGGGGTGTAACTAAATGCCATCCTGGATAAAGGAGGTGGAGTTAAGCTGTATAAGCTAACTGAGAAACTCAGTTGGGGACAGATTGCTGACAAGACAGGTCTCTCTGACAGAGAGTCCTGAACTAGGGCTTAACAGGCGCAGGATACATTAAGGGAACTAGTGACGCCTGAGAGTAGGGAAGGGCTATTAGATTGAAGACTTGTTTGAATCTTTATTTGGACTTGTTTGTGCTACTCCAGAAGGGAGACTTTTATGTGACTTGACTGGAGGAAAGGGAAAAGGTGCAGGTGGAGAAAGGTCATTGCAAATCCAAGGGAGAGCCTTGCAAGGGGCGCTAAGTCAAGGACCCCATGCAACACTGTGACCAGAGACAAGTGGGCATCCAGAAGGTGAGGAAGGGCCCTTACAGAAACTTAGTACAGAGAAATACAGCTTCCTGTAACAAGGTCTGTAGTGGCAAATCAATCATATAAATCAATGAAATCATGGAAATCAATAATATATTTGGCTCTAAAGTGCAAGCATTTATAAAGAATTTTTGATATGCGTGTTGAAATGGCAGTCTGTTGAGTACTGCAGTGTATATCTCTGAAGCCTTTGAGCTGCTTCACATACTGAAAGCCAAAAACAGTTGCAGTAATTAAAAGAAAAAATAGAGGTTCTAAAAATTGTTATGTAAGTCTTAAAACATTTGCTGATCATTCGGTGCATCTGTGGAACTGAAGATATTGGGCTATATCATCAGATTGTGAAGACTGGCATAGCTCCACTGAAGTCAGTGATGCTGTGCCAATTTACATCAGCTGAAGTTCTGGTACATTGACTTTTAATGATCTAGATGCTTTTGATCTGTTTGTGGATACAAATTTCTGAGAATGAATGAATACCCATATCTTCTGAGATTTAGCCAACTAAGGAAGGGAAATTTTGGTGCTGAAAATCTTGTTACTTAAGAAAGTTGTATTAAGACGGTGAAAAAAGTGTTGCCCCTGGACTGTATGCCATGCCACTTCTTTAAGATGGAGATGAGGAGGAATATTTTGATATGTATTTTAATAATACTGTATAATTTATTTTACAGGCTTTTAGTTGACCCATTATAAATGAGTACGAGTCCTCAGGACCTACATAGGATACAGTTTCAGCACAGAATATGTTTAAAGATTTCTTTCTTCCTTTCACTCTGGATGTGAAGTATCTACATTTTAGTAATGGGTGATGTGATCTCTGTATATAACATACGCTCAGTAATCATTTTGTTGGGTGTTTTGGAATCTTTTCCTTTCTTTTTATTTGATGAAAGTCATTATACATTTCAGTTTTTATTATGATTAATAAATCACCTAAATGATTATTCAGTGATCATTAATAACTGATATATGTATAATAATTTTAATTCAGACATCTCAAAATGCTTGAAAATGTGATCACAGACAACAAGCAGGGTATATTTGAGGATCCCTTTACCTATTAATAAAATGCAACTACATCAATGCAATGTGCCCTGTTGGAGCGTGGTGTCAAGTGAGCCATTAGGGATTGTTGTTAGAAATGGATTATTCAATTTCTCTAACAGTCATCATGGTTAAAACAGATTTGTAAATTATAGTAAGGCAGGTATTGCAAATATCAGAAAAACAGCAAAAGAGGTTAAAAGTATGAATAGGAAATAAAAAAAAATCAGTTCAGGAAAATGTAAACAAAACATTTGCAGGAAAATAGTGCAAAACCTGGTGATCAGTAGAAGTGAGATAATTGAATAGCATTAATGCTGAAAAATAGCCCCTGTACTTTGATATGCCTTTGCAAGTACAACTAAAAAAACACATCACAAGCTAATATATTATTGACATTTCTCTATCACCCTGTTTCTTTCAACATCAATGCTACTCAGTTATCGCATTCCCACTGATCACCAAGTCGTGGCAGAAATTCTCTTTCTCTTCTTTGTTTCATCCTGGCTAAGGTGCATATCACAAACGGAGTGCGCTCTTTATGTTTGATTCATGAAGCCATATATCTGTCACTCACTCTCTAAAAACTTCAATCAACAGATTTCTCAGCTCTCCTCTAACAACCATACCCCACCCCTTTTTGTCACACAGGTAGAAGAGTTTGCACTCAGTGGGTTCATTAGTACTTGATGGGTTCATTTCTTTTTCTTTATGTGCCATTTTCTTGTTTTCGATTGTTATCTGCACTATGGTCTAACACTACTCCTCTTTTTCCTCTTAGTTTTTCCCATTTTCATTATCCACAAACTTCTTTTGCCACCAGAATCCACATTCTTTCGCCTCTTCAGCTGATGCCAAATCTGTTTCCAGATCTTATCCTGTACTGCTTGCACAAACTTCTCTGCCGTACTTCCTCTGAACTTAACTACTCTGGCTTGGATATGTGCTGGAAAAAAAAATTTTCGTGTCCACATTTATGAAGAAAGGAGCATTTTGAGCACTGAAGAAACTTTACTCTTTCCAAATGTCTCAGTGGGCCAAATTCTGACACTTGCTGAGCACTAGCAACTGCCATTAATTCCAGTTAGAAGTTTCATTTCAATTGAAGTTGCAGATGGTTAGAAGGATTAAGGATTTGTGCCACTATTTAAAAATAACACACATTGTGGTTCCATGTATTTCTTTTTATTTACATAATTTTAGATAGTCAACAGAACAGTAATCACCTGTTTAAACTGTAAAGGGGCAAATTCCAAATCCATTATCTTTGATTTATTGGATAATGTAGTGAAGATTGGTGTAGACACAATAATAAAGAGCAATGAATGTATGTTTAAATCAGATTTGTTACAAAATTTTTTAGTATTTTAATATATTATAGAGAATGTAGTGCCAGGTCTGCAGTGTTATGTTTTTAATTATTGTAAGCCTTTGCTGTATGCTCTCTTTTTATAAAACCATCTTTGATGTACAGTAGACCCATTGTACTGGCTTCTTCATAAAGTGTACTCTGTTATCACAAAGAAGATTGCTTTGATCTGCTTGGCAGTCTTAGAGTGTGGACACACATGTGGTGTTTGATAAATTACCTGAAGGGCAAAGAATTTTTCTGTCTTTTCATAATTATTCACTTTTTTAAATTAATACATGCCAAAATCCTGCAAAAAGAAAAATAATATGTGCACATGGAGAACAGAAATAGAGATAGTGGCAGAAGGAACAGGGAGTGAAAGGATGAAGGGCAATTAAAATGCTTTACTTCTTTGCTAATTCAGCTAAGCGGATAGCTACATAATTAGACTTCACTTTCTCTGCCTTAAGATTTTTGAAATGTTGTTAGAGTGTAAACCTTTAAAATATAAATGGTGTGCAGTACTGTTGTTTTTCCATGATACAACAAGTGAGCCTTAAAGAACATCTTTCTTAGGTTTGCAAATCAGGTTTTTTATGTCCTTAGCATTACCACCCAAGGTACATCTACCCAGGGATTAAAGACCAGCAGCACAGCTGCCACTGGTCCAGATCAGCTGACTCAGGTTGGAGGGCAAAAAATTGCTGTGAAGACATTCAGGTTCAGGCTAGAGACAGAGCTCTGGGACCCTGCAAGGGTGGAGGCTTGCTCAAAGTATGTACATCTATCTAAACTGTAAATTACACTGCCCTGTGCAGTGTAAACATACCCTAAAGGACTTAGGCACCTAAGTCCCATTTTCAAAAATGTCTTAGGAGCCTAAGTCTCATTGAAAGTCATTTAGGTACTTTTGAAAAATTTACCATAGGTCATCATAAACTAATCTATAAATGTCATTTTACTAGTCCTCAAACGTCAAGATGAGCCCAGGAAACAGTGCCCTAATATACATTTCTACACCAAGTCACCTTTTAGTTATATTTGCCCCAATATTTATAGCTAATCAGATTCTACATTGATGTTGATAATAAACATGCTTTGCATTCTGATAGCACCTTCCAGCCAATAATCTAAAATTCCTTTATAAACATTTAATTTATCCTGACAATATCTCTGTGAGTTAAATATGTGGCGTTAACTCCATTTTGCAGAGAGATTCAGTGATGTACCCATTGTAAATCTACAGCCTATTGTATTGTAAATCCCCAGTCTACTCTTCGGGGGTCACAGCCTTTGCTGTGACAGGATGCAGGCCCTAACCAGTGGTGAAGCAGTATTAAGAAGCCTTTCAGAAATGCAGGAGGTTATTTATCATATTTTTATGGAAATCTAAATTCAACTTTGGGAACTTTATGTAAACAGAAAATCAGAAAGGTCAGATATATTATTGCCTCGCTTTACAAGTTGCCTTTTGTAGCTGGAGACAATTTTTCTAAGCGTTACTTAGAGAAAAACGTTGGAGAGATCTTTCCATTTTGCAGTGGGTTGTAGACAGGGGCGGCTCTAGCGATTTCACCGCCCCAAGCATGGCGGCATGCTGCGGGGGGCGCTCTGGCGGTCGCCGGTCCCGCGGCTCCAGTGGACCTCCCGCAGATGTGCCTGCGGAGGGTCCGCTGGTCCCGTGGCTCCAGTGGAGCATCCGCAGGGATGCCTGCGGGAGGTCCACCGGAGCCGCCTGCTGCCCTCCCGGCGACAGGCAGAGTACCCCCCGCCGCATGCCGCCCCAAGCACGCGCTTGGCGTGCTGGGGTCTGGAGCCGGCCCTGGTTGTAGAGTTATTGTCTCAGTGTATTGTATACTGGGGTTTGAAGTTCCTAGTAAGTTTGGCATGTAGTTGAAAACCAAGTCATATTCCTGGGCCTGTGCTCCTAGTAGAACTCGCAGCACAAGACTGGCAAGAACTTCTGAAGTTAGCCCATTTTAGCTTTAGGGTGTAAGGTAATTAACTAACCTCACAGCACTTCTGAGGTTAATTTGGTGTAATTTGCCCAAAGGAGAGGCTAGAAGAAGGTGTAACTTTAGATTCCCCTCTGAATTTGGCCCTGGAAAGGAAGAATTCTAAAAAGAAGACACTTAAGATATCCAGAAGTCACAGTAATCAGACTTGACATTCCAGTAATTCAAACCTCATCCATTCTGAACTGCTGCCAGTGACGTTAGCACCAAAGAGCATAGATCCATTTCTGATGGCAGGTTTTAGCATCCGAGAATGAGAAAGATATGTAATTTTTTTTTTATAACAACTGACAAATAAGTCACTTTATTTTACCATTTGGACTTGCTTAGCAGTTTATCCCCACCACAGATGATATATAAGCTCCCATTTAGAAATAGAGTATTTCTGATCCAACCAGAAGGAGGAGGTACCAGAAGTCTTGCAATAAGCCTTTTCTTGCAAGATTTTTATTTCAGATTTTTGGTTCAAAGAGGTTTGGATAAGATTCAAATAACTATCAAACTTTTGAGTGATTATCCAGATTGAATGCCTCAATCTTTTTAGCATCACGTAATACTAATTTTCAAGTGCTTATATTACATGCAATTTATTAAGTCCTAAAATTCCCTTGGTTAAATCTCTTCCATTTTATTCATACATTAATTCATAAAAGCAGAGAAATTTCAGCAGATTTCTTTTCACAATAAAAATACTATTTTGCTTGTATTATAGGGCTATATGGTGATATTAGATACAGTAACTCAGTAGTTTGATGGTGTATTCATGCCAACAGTAGCTCTAGGAAGCATTGTGATGTAGACACACCTCTGAGTTAAAATTCCTCCCATGTTTCCTTCTTGCTCCAGGGATAATAATTTCCTATTGGTTAAACATAGCAATAAATTACCACACTCGGTGCTTTTTTTAAAACTGTGCGCATATATATCTCTGTGCATTGACAATTAATTTTTAGTTATATTTATTTTAATTATAAACATCCAATCAGGTTCCACATAGCATTTGTACTGGATAACAAGTCAGAGGTGGAACCTAGCTTCTGCCCGTACCGCTCCTGCTCTCCATCCATCTGCTTCAGGAAGGTTGCATAGCCCAGTTTACAACTGAATGCCTGCTTGACGCTCTCAGTAGCCCACAAGTCCAAATCACAATCTAGTCCATAGATTATAAATTCACTATGTTAGCTACTGTAGTAGTAATAATTAGTGAAAAATAACTTAAGAACCTTCATTTTAGTCTGTTGTGCTGTTTTGTTTCATTCGCAGCTTCTTTTAATGGTAGTGATAAATGCAGCATTTAACATTAAGTAGTTGCAAATGATGGAATAGTTGAATACCGTTAAAGCAGAGATCAAAAATCTTTTTCACTTTGGATCTCCCTCAGATCTCTTTATTCCTTCAGCTTTCAGTTTCTTCTCCAATCCAAGCCCGAAGGATCGAGAAGAGCTAAATTTCCAGAATTCTTGGCATTTATTTGCAATAAGAGTAAGTCTTTACGTATCTTGTATTGACAGTTAAGAAATCCCTCATGAGAAACACTTTAAAGTCCTCTTGTTCTTTAATTTGGAAAGAATTCGTATTCACTGATATGATCAACAGAAATCTTTGTTCTTGCAATGACATCTGCAGAGGGGCACAGGATTGTTGCAAGAGAATGCATAACACTTGTCTTTGCAGTAATATTTCTATTTATGCCATTCCTGAATCAATATTCTATTGCTGTTTTTTAGTTACCATCCAATCCAATAGGAGGATATAAAAATGTAAATACTGGGGGTTTTATTTTCATATACTTATAATTTTAAGGGATTGCTATCTCTTATATTTAGATAATTATATGTTTCCTTTCACCAGGACCTAATGGAGCCATTGGCATTCAATCTTATCAGCAGTAAAGTTTCAGCACGCAAGCCCCCTGAGTTAAATGCAGATTCAACTGAAACTTTAGTTACAATTACATAGTCATCTAGTAGAGAACCAAAATAAATCAGGCAATGTACTTATTGTTTAAAATAAACATAATGCCCTTTCCCATTTGTATTTCATTAAAAATCATAAAACTGGTAACACGAGTTCCAGAGAATGTCTCAAGAAGCTAGGCAGCCTAAGTGTGAAGTGGCAGATGCACATGTTGTGCAGATGTTGTGTTGACTAGTTAGTATCCTATGGAAAAGTGGTGTAATTGTAAGTATTTTTAGTATATGTAAATTCTCAGAAGTTGGCATTCTAATTACCAGGCTTCTTTTGAGTGAGCTGTTTATCTTTTGTGCTTTTGATTCCTGAAGTCAAAAATAATCAGGGTTAGAACCAAATTGTCTCAATTGCTATAGTTTGTATAGGTCAGATAAACTGAGGTGTGTCTTCCGTAGTGGTGTGTGTTGGCACAGAAGAACATAATATTGGGTATAGGGTTACCAGGTGTCCGGTTTTCGACCGGAACACCCAGTCAAAAAGGAATCCTGGTGGCTCCGGTCAGCACCACTGACCTGGCTGTTGACTGTCCAGTTGGCAGCACCGTGCAGCGGGGTTGACAGGCTCCCTGCTAGCCTCTGCACTGCACGGCTCCCGGAAGCAACGGTATGTCCCTACTCCAGCTCCTATGCGGAGGGGCAGCCAGGGGGCTCCACGCGCTGCCCCGTCTGCCGGGGTGGCGCTTGAGGCGGGGGCAGTGTGTGGACCCCCTGGCTGTCTCTACACATAGGAGACGGAGGGGGGACATGCTGCTGCTTTCAGGAGCTGCTTGAGCTAAGCACTGCCTGGAGCCTTTACCCCAGAGGCCCACCCTCGCACCCCAACCTCCTGCCCCAGCCCTGATCCCCCTCCTGCACCCTGAACCCCTCATTTTTGGCCCCACCCCAGAACCTGCACCCCCAGCCCAGAGCCTGTACCTCTTCCCACACCACAACCCCCTGCCTCAGCCCAGAGCCCCCTCCCATACTTCTAACCCCTTGGCTCCAACCCCCCAGCCCGGAGCCCCCTCCTGCACCCCAAGCCCCTCATCCCTGGCCCCACCCCAGAGCCCACTCCCCCAGCCAGAGCCCTAATTTCCTTTTGCATCCCAACCCACTGCCTCAGGCTGGAGCCCCCTCCCACCCTCTGAACTCCTCATTTCTGACCCCAGCCCCCTGAGCCAGCCCAGTGAAAGTGAGTGAGTGAGTGAGTGAGAGTGGGGAGAGCGAGCGACAGAGGAAGCGGGGATGGAGTAAACAGGGACAGGGCCTCGACGAAGGGGTGGGGCATGGTCAGGGCCTCGGAGGAGGGGCAGGGAAAGGGTGTTTGGTTTTCTGCAAATAGAAAGTTGGCAATCCTAGTTGGGTAAAGAACAGTTTGGGGCGGGAGCCGCCTGCCTGCTGTGCTTGGGGAGGCAAAAAACATAGAGCCGCCCCTGGGCATGCCTACGTCCTCCCACTACTCAGGGGTGAGAGGCAGCTGGTGAAGGAGACAGCTACGCTGGCGGAGAGTTTATACAGGGGGAATTCTCTGCTGGCAATTCCATGTGTCCTAAATCCATTTTGTGCCACTTACACAGCACAAAGTGGACTTAGAGGACTAGAGAATCTGACCCACAATGTAAAAGGTCATAGAAGATTTAAGACAGGGGAATAGTAGTTTCTTACAGATCTGGCTTACCATGTCTAGTGTTAAAAAAAAAAAGGCAAAATAAACTGAGAAATATAGAGAATTTTGTTTTGCTGTAAAATATTTTCTGTCTGTAACATCCATCTGAATAATGTAGAGAACGAACAGAAATGATGAATGTTAAATATTTACATTTGTATCAGCTCTTACGCCAAAAATAGCTACTGTACTACACTGAAATTTGCTATGTAACAATCATTTTTCCTAGTATCTGCACAAACTCTAAAAATATTAATAAAATGGTGACATAAATAAACAAATGTAAGCTTTATGATCTACTGTATGAGAGATTCCAAAACTGGGAATTAAGTTAAATTATAAGGGAATATTTAAAAATAATTAGGAATG